>NW_028276373.1:120000-122500 GCF_052056855.1 Sturnus vulgaris
TAGGCTTATGGTTAGTGTTAGGGCTAGTTGGTTTAGGGTTAGGGTTAGGGTTATTTGGTTTAGGGTTAGGTTTAGGGTCAGGGTTAGGGTTAGGGTTATTTGGGCTAGGGTTAGGGTTAGGGTTAGGGTTAGGGTTAGGGTTATGGTTAGTTGGGTTAGGGTTATGGTTAGGGTTATTTTGGTAAAGGTTAGGCTTATGGTTAGTGTTAGGGCTAGTTGGTTTAGGGTTAGGGTTATTTGGTTTAGGGTTAGGTTTAGGGTCAGGGTTAGGGTTAGGGTTAGGGTTATTTGGGCTAGGGTTAGGGTTAGGGTTAGGGTTAGGGTTAGGGTTAGGGTTAGGGTTATGGTTAGTTGGGTTTGGGTTATGGTTAGGGTTATTTTGGTAAAGGTTAGGCTTATGGTTAGTGTTAGGGCTAGTTGGTTTAGGGTTAGGGTTAGGGTTATTTGGTTTAGGGTTAGGTTTAGGGTCAGGGTTAGGGTTAGGGTTAGGGTTATTTGGGCTAGGGTTAGGGTTAGGGTTAGGGTTAGGGTTAGGGTTATGGTTAGTTGGGTTTGGGTTATGGTTAGGGTTATTTTGGTAAAGGTTAGGCTTATGGTTAGTGTTAGGGCTAGTTGGTTTAGGGTTAGGGTTAGGGTTATTTGGTTTAGGGTTAGGTTTAGGGTCAGGGTTAGGGTTAGGGTTAGGGTTATTTGGGCTAGGGTTAGGGTTAGGGTTAGGGTTAGGGTTAGGGTTAGGGTTAGGGTTAGGGTTAGGGTTAGGGTTATGATTAGTTGGGTTAGGGTTATGGTTAGGGTTATTTTGGTAAAGGTTAGGCTTATGGTTAGTGTTAGGGCTAGTTGGTTTAGGGTTAGGGTTATTTGGTTTAGGGTTAGGTTTAGGGTCAGGGTTAGGGTTAGGGTTTTTTGGGCTAGGGTTAGGGTTAGGGTTAGGGTTAGGGTTATGGTTAGTTGGGTTAGGGTTATGGTTAGGGTTATTTTGGTAAAGGTTAGGCTTATGGTTAGTGTTAGGGCTAGTTGGTTTAGGGTTAGGGTTAGGGTTATTTGGTTTAGGGTTAGGTTTAGGGTCAGGGTTAGGGTTAGGGTTAGGGTTATTTGGGCTAGGGTTAGGGTTAGGGTTAGGGTTAGGGTTAGGGTTATGGTTAGTTGGGTTAGGGTTATGGTTAGGGTTATTTTGGTAAAGGTTAGGCTTATGGTTAGTGTTAGGGCTAGTTGGTTTAGGGTTAGGGTTATTTGGTTTAGGGTTAGGTTTAGGGTCAGGGTTAGGGTTAGGGTTATTTGGGCTAGGGTTAGGGTTAGGGTTAGGGTTAGGGTTATGGTTAGTTGGGTTAGTTGGGTTATGGTTAGGGTTATTTTGGTAAAGGTTAGGCTTATGGTTAGTGTTAGGGCTAGTTGGTTTAGGGTTAGGGTTAGGGTTATTTGGTTTAGGGTTAGGTTTAGGGTCAGGGTTAGGGTTAAGGTTAGGGTTATTTGGGCTAGGGTTTGGGTTAGGGTTAGGGTTAGGGTTAGGGTTATGGTTAGTTGGGTTAGGGTTATGGTTAGGGTTATTTTGGTAAAGGTTAGGCTTATGGTTAGTGTTAGGGCTAGTTGGTTTAGGGTTAGGGTTAGGGTTATTTGGTTTAGGGTTAGGTTTAGGGTCAGGGTTAGGGTTAGGGTTAGGGTTATTTGGGCTAGGGTTAGGGTTAGGGTTAGGGTTAGGGTTAGGGTTAGGGTTATGGTTAGTTGGGTTTGGGTTATGGTTAGGGTTATTTTGGTAAAGGTTAGGCTTATGGTTAGTGTTAGGGCTAGTTGGTTTAGGGTTAGGGTTAGGGTTATTTGGTTTAGGGTTAGGTTTAGGGTCAGGGTTAGGGTTAGGGTTAGGGTTATTTGGGCTAGGGTTAGGGTTAGGGTTAGGGTTAGGGTTAGTTGGGTTAGAGTTATGGTTAGGGTTATTTTGGTAAAGGTTAGGCTTAGGGTTAGTGTTAGGGCTAGTTGGTTTAGGGTTAGGGTTAGGGTTATTTGGTTTAGGGTTAGGTTTAGGGTCAGGGTTAGGGTTAGGGTTAGGGTTATATGGGCTAGGGTTAGGGTTAGGGTTAGGGTTAGGGTTAGGGTTAGGGTTAGGGTTAGGGTTAGGGTTAGGGTTAGGGTTATGGTTAGGTGGGTTTGGGTTATGGTTAGGGTTATTTTGGTAAAGGTTAGGCTTAGGTTTAGTGTCAGGGCTAGTTGGTTTAGGGTTATGGTTAGGGTTATTTGGTTTAGGGTTAGGTTTAGGGTCAGGGTTAGGGTTAGGGTTAGGGTTATTTGGGCTAGGGTTAGGGTTAGGGTTAGGGTTAGGGTTAGGGTTAGGGTTAGGGTTAGGGTTAGGGTTATGGTTAGTTGGGTTTGGGTTATGGTTAGGGTTATTTTGGTAAAGGTTAGGCTTATGGTTAGTGTTAGGGCTAGTTGGTTTAGGGTTAGGGTTAGGGTTATTTGGTTTAGGGTTAGGTTTAGGGTCAGGGTTAGGGTTAGGGTTAGGGTTATTTGG
>NW_028276373.1:127500-167500 GCF_052056855.1 Sturnus vulgaris
TAGTTGGGTTTGGGTTATGGTTAGGGTTATTTTGGTAAAGGTTAGGCTTATGGTTAGTGTTAGGGCTAGTTGGTTTAGGGTTAGGGTTAGGGTTATTTGGTTTAGGGTTAGGTTTAGGGTCAGGGTTAGGGTTAGGGTTAGGGTTATTTGGGCTAGGGTTAGGGTTAGTGTTAGGGTTAGTGTTAGGGTTAGGCTTAGGGTTAGGGTTATGGTTAGTTGGGTTTGGGTTATGGTTAGGGTTATTTTGGTAAAGGTTAGGCTTATGGTTAGTGTTAGGGCTAGTTGGTTTAGGGTTATGGTTAGGGTTATTTGGTTTAGGGTTAGGTTTAGGGTCAGGGTTAGGGTTAGGGTTATTTGGGCTAGGGTTAGGGTTAGGGTTAGGGTTAGGGTTATGGTTAGTTGGGTTTGGGTTATGGTTAGGGTTATTTTGGTAAAGGTTAGGCTTATGGTTAGTGTTAGGGCTAGTTGGTTTAGGGTTAGGGTTAGGGTTATTTGGTTTAGGGTTAGGTTTAGGGTCAGGGTTAGGGTTAGGGTTAGGGTTATTTGGGCTAGGGTAAGGGTTAGGGTTAGGGTTAGGGTTATGGTTAGTTGGGTTAGGGTTATGGTTAGGGTTATTTTGGTAAAGGTTAGGCTTATGGTTAGTGTTAGGGCTAGTTGGTTTAGGGTTAGGGTTAGGGTTATTTGGTTTAGGGTTAGGTTTAGGGTCAGGGTTAGGGTTAGGGTTAGGGTTATTTGGGCTAGGGTTAGGGTTAGGGTTAGGATTAGGGTTAGGGTTAGGGTTAGGGTTAGGGTTATGGTTAGTTGGGTTAGGGTTATGGTTAGGGTTATTTTGGTAAAGGTTAGGCTTATGGTTAGTGTTAGGGCTAGTTGGTTTAGGGTTAGGGTTATTTGGTTTAGGGTTAGGTTTAGGGTCAGGGTTAGGGTTAGGGTTAGGGTTATTTGGGCTAGGGTTAGGGTTAGGGTTAGGGTTAGGGTTAGGGTTAGGGTTAGGGTTAGGGTTAGGGTTAGGGTTAGGGTTAGGGTTAGGGTTATGGTTAGTTGGGTTTGGGTTATGGTTAGGGTTATTTTGGTAAAGGTTAGGCTTATGGTTAGTGTTAGGGCTAGTTGGTTTAGGGTTAGGGTTAGGGTTATTTGGTTTAGGGTTAGGTTTAGGGTCAGGGTTAGGGTTAAGGTTAGGGTTATTTGGGCTAGGGTTAGGGTTAGGGTTAGGGTTAGGGTTAGGGTTATGGTTAGTTGGGTTAGGGTTATGGTTAGGGTTATTTTGGTAAAGGTTAGGCTTATGGTTAGTGTTAGGGCTAGTTGGTTTAGGGTTAGGGTTAGGGTTATTTGGTTTAGGGTTAGGTTTAGGGTCAGGGTTAGGGTTAGGGTTAGGGTTATTTGGGCTAGGGTTAGGGTTAGGGTTAGGGTTAGGGTTAGGGTTAGGGTTATGGTTAGTTGGGTTTGGGTTATGGTTAGGGTTATTTTGGTAAAGGTTAGGCTTATGGTTAGTGTTAGGGCTAGTTGGTTTAGGGTTAGGGTTAGGGTTATTTGGTTTAGGGTTAGGTTTAGGGTCAGGGTTAGGGTTAGGGTTAGGGTTATTTGGGCTAGGGTTAGGGTTAGGGTTAGGGTTAGGGTTAGGGTTAGTTGGGTTAGAGTTATGGTTAGGGTTATTTTGGTAAAGGTTAGGCTTAGGGTTAGTGTTAGGGCTAGTTGGTTTAGGGTTAGGGTTAGGGTTATTTGGATTAGGGTTAGGTTTAGGGTCAGGGTTAGGGTTAGGGTTAGGGTTATATGGGCTAGGGTTAGGGTTAGGGTTAGGGTTAGGGTTAGGGTTAGGGTTAGGGTTAGGGTTAGGGTTAGGGTTAGGGTTATGGTTAGGTGGGTTTGGGTTATGGTTAGGGTTATTTTGGTAAAGGTTAGGCTTAGGTTTAGTGTCAGGGCTATTTGGTTTAGGGTTATGGTTAGGGTTATTTGGTTTAGGGTTAGGTTTAGGGTCAGGGTTAGGGTTAGGGTTAGGGTTATTTGGGCTAGGGTTAGGGTTAGGGTTAGGGTTAGGGTTAGGGTTAGGGTTAGGGTTATGGTTAGTTGGGTTTGGGTTATGGTTAGGGTTATTTTGGTAAAGGTTAGGCTTATGGTTAGTGTTAGGGCTAGTTGGTTTAGGGTTAGGGTTAGGGTTATTTGGTTTAGGGTTAGGTTTAGGGTCAGGGTTAGGGTTAGGGTTAGGGTTATTTGGGCTAGGGTTAGGGTTAGGGTTAGGGTTAGGGTTAGGGTTATGGTTAGTTGGGTTTGGGTTATGGTTAGGGTTATTTTGGTAAAGGTTAGGCTTATGGTTAGTGTTAGGGCTAGTTGGTTTAGGGTTAGGGTTAGGGTTATTTGGTTTAGGGTTAGGTTTAGGGTCAGGGTTAGGGTTAGGGTTAGGGTTATTTGGGCTAGGGTAAGGGTTAGGGTTAGGGTTAGGGTTAGGGTTAGGGTTAGGGTTAGGGTTAGGGTTAGGGTTAGGGTTAGGGTTAGGGTTAGGGTTATGGTTAGGTGGGTTCGGGTTATGGTTAGGGTTATTTTGGTAAAGGTTAGGCTTAGGTTTAGTGTTAGGGCTAGTTGGTTTAGGGTTAGGGTTAGGGTTATTTGGTTTAGGGTTAGGTTTAGGGTCAGGGTTAGGGTTAGGGTTATTTGGGCTAGGGTTAGGGTTAGGGTTAGGGTTAGGGTTAGGGTCAGGGTTAGGGTTATGGTTAGTTGGGTTAGGGTTATGGTTAGGGTTATTTTGGTAAAGGTTAGGCTTATGGTTAGTGTTAGGGCTAGTTGGTTTAGGGTTATGGTTAGGGTTATTTGGTTTAGGGTTAGGTTTAGGGTCAGGGTTAGGGTTAGGGTTTTTTGGGCTAGGGTTAGGGTTAGGGTTAGGGTTAGGGTTATGGTTAGTTGGGTTAGGGTTATGTTTAGAGTTATTTTGGTAAAGGTTAGGCTTATGGTTAGTGTTAGGGCTAGTTGGTTTAGGGTTAGGGTTAGGGTTATTTGGTTTAGGGTTAGGTTTAGGGTCAGGGTTAGGGTTAGGGTTATTTGGGCTAGGGTTAGGGTTAGGGTTAGGGTTAGGGTTAGTTGGGTTAGGGTTATGGTTAGGGTTATTTTGGTAAAGGTTAGGCTTATGGTTAGTGTTAGGGCTAATTGGTTTAGGGTTAGGGTTAGGGTTATTTGGTTTAGGGTTAGGTTTAGGGTCAGGGTTAGGGTTAGGGTTAGGGTTATTTGGGCTAGGGTTAGGGTTAGGGTTAGGGTTATTTGGGCTAGGGTTATGGTTAGTTGGGTGTGGGTTATGGTTAGGGCTATTTTGGTAAAGGTTAGGCTTATGGTTAGTGTTAGGGCTAGTTGGTTTAGGGTTAGGGTTAGGGTTATTTGGTTTAGGGTTAGGTTTAGGGTCAGGGTTAGGGTTAGGGTTATTTGGGCTAGGGTTAGGGTTAGGGTTAGGGTTAGGGTTAGGGTTATGGTTAGTTGGGTTAGGGTTATGGTTAGGGTTATTTTGGTAAAGGTTAGGCTTATGGTTAGTGTTAGGGCTAGTTGGTTTAGGGTTAGGGTTAGGGTTATTTGGTTTAGGGTTAGGTTTAGGGTCAGGGTTAGGGTTAGGGTTAGGGTTATTTGGGCTAGGGTTAGGGTTAGGGTTAGGGTTAGGGTTAGGGTTAGGGTTAGGGTTAGGGTTAGGGTTAGGGTTATGGTTAGTTGGGTTTGGGTTATGGTTAGGGTTATTTTGGTAAAGGTTAGGCTTATGGTTAGTGTTAGGGCTAGTTGGTTTAGGGTTAGGGTTAGGGTTATTTGGTTTAGGGTTAGGTTTAGGGTCAGGGTTAGGGTTAGGGTTATTTGGGCTAGGGTTAGGGTTAGGGTTAGGGTTAGGGTTAGGGTTAGGGTTAGGGTTAGGGTTATGATTAGTTGGGTTAGGGTTATGGTTAGGGTTATTTTGGTAAAGGTTAGGCTTATGGTTAGTGTTAGGGCTAGTTGGTTTAGGGTTAGGGTTATTCGGTTTAGGGTTAGGTTTAGGGTCAGGGTTAGGGTTAGGGTTTTTTGGGCTAGGGTTAGGGTTAGGGTTAGGGTTAGGGTTATGGTTAGTTGGGTTAGGGTTATGGTTAGGGTTATTTTGGTAAAGGTTAGGCTTATGGTTAGTGTTAGGGCTAGTTGGTTTAGGGTTAGGGTTAGGGTTATTTGGTTTAGGGTTAGGTTTAGGGTCAGGGTTAGGGTTAGGGTTAGGGTTATTTGGGCTAGGGTTAGGGTTAGGGTTAGGGTTAGGGTTAGGGTTAGGGTTAGGGTTATGGTTAGTTGGGTTTGGGTTATGGTTAGGGTTATTTTCGTAAAGGTTAGGCTTATGGTTAGTGTTAGGGCTAGTTGGTTTGGGGTTAGGGTTAGGGTTATTTGGTTTAGGGTTAGGTTTAGGGTCAGGGTTAGGGTTAGGGTTAGGGTTATTTGGGCTAGGGTTAGGGTTAGGGTTAGTGTTAGGGTTATGGTTAGTTGGGTTTGGGTTATGGTTAGGGTTATTTTGGTAAAGGTTAGGCTTATGGTTAGTGTTAGGGCTAGTTGGTTTAGGGTTAGGGTTAGGGTTATTTGGTTTAGGGTTAGGTTTAGGGTCAGGGTTAGGGTTAGGGTTAGGGTTATTTGGGCTAGGGTTAGGGTTAGGGTTAGGGTTAGGGTTATGGTTAGTTGGGTTAGGGTTATGGTTAGGGTTATTTTGGTAAAGGTTAGGCTTATGGTTAGTGTTAGGGCTAGTTGGTTTAGGGTTAGGGTTAGGGTTTTTTGGTTTAGGGTTAGGTTTAGGGTCAGGGTTAGGGTTAGGGTTAGGGTTATTTGGGCTAGGGTTAGGGTTAGGGTTAGGGTTAGGGTTAGGGTTAGGGTTATGGTTAGTTGGGTTTGGGTTATGGTTAGGGTTATTTTGGTAAAGGTTAGGCTTATGGTTAGTGTTAGGGCTAGTTGGTTTAGGGTTAGGGTTAGGGTTATTTGGTTTAGGGTTAGGTTTAGGGTCAGGGTTAGGGTTAGGGTTAGGGTTATTTGGGCTAGGGTTAGGGTTAGGGTTAGGGTTAGGGTTAGGGTTAGGGTTATGGTTAGTTGGGTTTGGGTTATGGTTAGGGTTATTTTGGTAAAGGTTAGGCTTATGGTTAGTGTTAGGGCTAGTTGGTTTAGGGTTAGGGTTAGGGTTATTTGGTTTAGGGTTAGGTTTAGGGTCAGGGTTAGGGTTAGGGTTAGGGTTATTTGGGCTAGGGTTAGGGTTAGGGTTAGGGTTAGGGTTAGGGTTAGTTGGGTTAGAGTTATGGTTAGGGTTATTTTGGTAAAGGTTAGGCTTAGGGTTAGTGTTAGGGCTAGTTGGTTTAGGGTTAGGGTTAGGGTTATTTGGATTAGGGTTAGGTTTAGGGTCAGGGTTAGGGTTAGGGTTAGGGTTATATGGGCTAGGGTTAGGGTTAGGGTTAGGGTTAGGGTTAGGGTTAGGGTTAGGGTTAGGGTTAGGGTTAGGGTTAGGGTTAGGGTTATGGTTAGGTGGGTTTGGGTTATGGTTAGGGTTATTTTGGTAAAGGTTAGGCTTAGGTTTAGTGTCAGGGCTATTTGGTTTAGGGTTATGGTTAGGGTTATTTGGTTTAGGGTTAGGTTTAGGGTCAGGGTTAGGGTTAGGGTTAGGGTTATTTGGGCTAGGGTTAGGGTTAGGGTTAGGGTTAGGGTTAGGGTTAGGGTTAGGGTTATGGTTAGTTGGGTTTGGGTTATGGTTAGGGTTATTTTGGTAAAGGTTAGGCTTATGGTTAGTGTTAGGGCTAGTTGGTTTAGGGTTAGGGTTAGGGTTATTTGGTTTAGGGTTAGGTTTAGGGTCAGGGTTAGGGTTAGGGTTAGGGTTATTTGGGCTAGGGTTAGGGTTAGGGTTAGGGTTAGGGTTAGGGTTATGGTTAGTTGGGTTTGGGTTATGGTTAGGGTTATTTTGGTAAAGGTTAGGCTTATGGTTAGTGTTAGGGCTAGTTGGTTTAGGGTTAGGGTTAGGGTTATTTGGTTTAGGGTTAGGTTTAGGGTCAGGGTTAGGGTTAGGGTTAGGGTTATTTGGGCTAGGGTAAGGGTTAGGGTTAGGGTTAGGGTTAGGGTTAGGGTTAGGGTTAGGGTTAGGGTTAGGGTTAGGGTTAGGGTTAGGGTTAGGGTTAGGGTTATGGTTAGGTGGGTTCGGGTTATGGTTAGGGTTATTTTGGTAAAGGTTAGGCTTAGGTTTAGTGTTAGGGCTAGTTGGTTTAGGGTTAGGGTTAGGGTTATTTGGTTTAGGGTTAGGTTTAGGGTCAGGGTTAGGGTTAGGGTTATTTGGGCTAGGGTTAGGGTTAGGGTTAGGGTTAGGGTTAGGGTCAGGGTTAGGGTTATGGTTAGTTGGGTTAGGGTTATGGTTAGGGTTATTTTGGTAAAGGTTAGGCTTATGGTTAGTGTTAGGGCTAGTTGGTTTAGGGTTATGGTTAGGGTTATTTGGTTTAGGGTTAGGTTTAGGGTCAGGGTTAGGGTTAGGGTTTTTTGGGCTAGGGTTAGGGTTAGGGTTAGGGTTAGGGTTATGGTTAGTTGGGTTAGGGTTATGTTTAGAGTTATTTTGGTAAAGGTTAGGCTTATGGTTAGTGTTAGGGCTAGTTGGTTTAGGGTTAGGGTTAGGGTTATTTGGTTTAGGGTTAGGTTTAGGGTCAGGGTTAGGGTTAGGGTTATTTGGGCTAGGGTTAGGGTTAGGGTTAGGGTTAGGGTTAGTTGGGTTAGGGTTATGGTTAGGGTTATTTTGGTAAAGGTTAGGCTTATGGTTAGTGTTAGGGCTAATTGGTTTAGGGTTAGGGTTAGGGTTATTTGGTTTAGGGTTAGGTTTAGGGTCAGGGTTAGGGTTAGGGTTAGGGTTATTTGGGCTAGGGTTAGGGTTAGGGTTAGGGTTATTTGGGCTAGGGTTATGGTTAGTTGGGTGTGGGTTATGGTTAGGGCTATTTTGGTAAAGGTTAGGCTTATGGTTAGTGTTAGGGCTAGTTGGTTTAGGGTTAGGGTTAGGGTTATTTGGTTTAGGGTTAGGTTTAGGGTCAGGGTTAGGGTTAGGGTTATTTGGGCTAGGGTTAGGGTTAGGGTTAGGGTTAGGGTTAGGGTTATGGTTAGTTGGGTTAGGGTTATGGTTAGGGTTATTTTGGTAAAGGTTAGGCTTATGGTTAGTGTTAGGGCTAGTTGGTTTAGGGTTAGGGTTAGGGTTATTTGGTTTAGGGTTAGGTTTAGGGTCAGGGTTAGGGTTAGGGTTAGGGTTATTTGGGCTAGGGTTAGGGTTAGGGTTAGGGTTAGGGTTAGGGTTAGGGTTAGGGTTAGGGTTAGGGTTAGGGTTATGGTTAGTTGGGTTTGGGTTATGGTTAGGGTTATTTTGGTAAAGGTTAGGCTTATGGTTAGTGTTAGGGCTAGTTGGTTTAGGGTTAGGGTTAGGGTTATTTGGTTTAGGGTTAGGTTTAGGGTCAGGGTTAGGGTTAGGGTTATTTGGGCTAGGGTTAGGGTTAGGGTTAGGGTTAGGGTTAGGGTTAGGGTTAGGGTTAGGGTTATGATTAGTTGGGTTAGGGTTATGGTTAGGGTTATTTTGGTAAAGGTTAGGCTTATGGTTAGTGTTAGGGCTAGTTGGTTTAGGGTTAGGGTTATTCGGTTTAGGGTTAGGTTTAGGGTCAGGGTTAGGGTTAGGGTTTTTTGGGCTAGGGTTAGGGTTAGGGTTAGGGTTAGGGTTATGGTTAGTTGGGTTAGGGTTATGGTTAGGGTTATTTTGGTAAAGGTTAGGCTTATGGTTAGTGTTAGGGCTAGTTGGTTTAGGGTTAGGGTTAGGGTTATTTGGTTTAGGGTTAGGTTTAGGGTCAGGGTTAGGGTTAGGGTTAGGGTTATTTGGGCTAGGGTTAGGGTTAGGGTTAGGGTTAGGGTTAGGGTTAGGGTTATGGTTAGTTGGGTTTGGGTTATGGTTAGGGTTATTTTCGTAAAGGTTAGGCTTATGGTTAGTGTTAGGGCTAGTTGGTTTGGGGTTAGGGTTAGGGTTATTTGGTTTAGGGTTAGGTTTAGGGTCAGGGTTAGGGTTAGGGTTAGGGTTATTTGGGCTAGGGTTAGGGTTAGGGTTAGTGTTAGGGTTATGGTTAGTTGGGTTTGGGTTATGGTTAGGGTTATTTTGGTAAAGGTTAGGCTTATGGTTAGTGTTAGGGCTAGTTGGTTTAGGGTTAGGGTTAGGGTTATTTGGTTTAGGGTTAGGTTTAGGGTCAGGGTTAGGGTTAGGGTTAGGGTTATTTGGGCTAGGGTTAGGGTTAGGGTTAGGGTTAGGGTTATGGTTAGTTGGGTTAGGGTTATGGTTAGGGTTATTTTGGTAAAGGTTAGGCTTATGGTTAGTGTTAGGGCTAGTTGGTTTAGGGTTAGGGTTAGGGTTTTTTGGTTTAGGGTTAGGTTTAGGGTCAGGGTTAGGGTTAGGGTTAGGGTTATTTGGGCTAGGGTTAGGGTTAGGGTTAGGGTTAGGGTTAGGGTTAGGGTTATGGTTAGTTGGGTTTGGGTTATGGTTAGGGTTATTTTGGTAAAGGTTAGGCTTATGGTTAGTGTTAGGGCTAGTTGCTTTAGGGTTAGGGTTAGGGTTATTTGGTTTAGGGTTAGGTTTAGGGTCAGGGTTAGGGTTAGGGTTAGGGTTATTTGGGCTAGGGTTAGGGTTAGGGTTAGGGTTAGGGTTAGGGTTAGTTGGGTTAGAGTTATGGTTAGGGTTATTTTGGTAAAGGTTAGGCTTATGGTTAGTGTTAGGGCTAGTTGGTTTAGGGTTAGGGTTAGGGTTATTTGGTTTAGGGTTAGGTTTAGGGTCAGGGTTAGAGTTAGGGTTATATGGGCTAGGGTTAGGGTTAGGGTTAGGGTTAGGGTTAGGGTTAGGGTTAGGGTTAGGGTTAGGGTTAGGGTTAGGGTTAGGGTTATGGTTAGGTGGGTTTGGGTTATGGTTAGGGTTATTTTGGTAAAGGTTAGGCTTAGGTTTAGTGTTAGGGCTATTTGGTTTAGGGTTAGGGTTAGGGTTATTTGGGCTAGGGTTAGGGTTAGGGTTAGGGTTAGGGTTATGGTTAGTTGGGTTTGGGTTATGGTTAGGGTTATTTTGGTAAAGGTTAGGCTTATGGTTAGTGTTAGGGCTAGTTGGTTTAGGGTTAGGGTTAGGGTTATTTGGTTTAGGGTTAGGTTTAGGGTCAGGGTTAGGGTTAGGGTTATTTGGGCTAGGGTTAGGGTTATGGTTAGGCTTAGGGTTAGGGTTAGGGTTATGGTTAGTTGGGTTAGGGTTATGGTTAGGGTTATTTTGGTAAAGGTTAGGCTTATGGTTAGTGTTAGGGCTAGTTGGTTTAGGGTTAGGGTTAGGGTTATTTGGTTTAGGGTTAGGTTTAGGGTCAGGGTTAGGGTTAGGGTTAGGGTTAGGGTTAGGGTTAGGGTTAGGGTTAGGGTTAGGGTTAGGGTTAGGGTTATGGTTAGTTGGGTTTGGGTTATGGTTAGGGTTATTTTGGTAAAGGTTAGGCTTATGGTTAGTGTTAGGGCTAGTTGGTTTAGGGTTAGGGTTAGGGTTATTTGGTTTAGGGTTAGGTTTAGGGTCAGGGTTAGGGTTAGGGTTATTTGGGCTAGGGTTAGGGTTAGGGTTAGGGTTAGGGTTAGGGTTAGGGTTATGGTTAGTTGGGTTAGGGTTATGGTTAGGGTTATTTTGGTAAAGGTTAGGCTTATGGTTAGTGTTAGGGCTAGTTGGTTTAGGGTTAGGGTTAGGGTTATTTGGTTTAGGGTTAGGTTTAGGGTCAGGATTAGGGTTAGGGTTAGGGTTATTTGGGCTAGGGTTAGGGTTAGGGTTAGGGTTAGGGTTAGGGTTAGGGTTATGGTTAGTTGGGTTTGGGTTATGGTTAGGGTTATTTTGGTAAAGGTTAGGCTTATGGTTAGTGTTAGGGCTAGTTGGTTTAGGGTTATGGTTAGGGTTATTTGGTTTAGGGTTAGGTTTAGGGTCAGGGTTAGGGTTAGGGTTATTTGGGCTAGGGTTAGGGTTAGGGTTAGGGTTAGGGTTAGGGTTAGGGTTAGGGTTAGGGTTATGGTTAGTTGGGTTTGGGTTATGGTTAGGGTTATTTTGGTAAAGGTTAGGCTTATGGTTAGTGTTAGGGCTAGTTGGTTTAGGGTTAGGGTTAGGGTTATTTGGTTTAGGGTTAGGTTTAGGGTCAGGGTTAGGGTTAGGGTTATTTGGGCTAGGGTTAGGGTTAGGGTTAGGGTTAGGGTTAGGGTTATGGTTAGTTGGGTTTGGGTTATGGTTAGGGTTATTTTGGTAAAGGTTAGGCTTATGGTTAGTGTTAGGGCTAGTTGGTTTAGGGTTAGGGTTAGGGTTATTTGGTTTAGGGTTAGGTTTAGGGTCAGGGTTAGGGTTAGGGTTAGGGTTATTTGGGCTAGGGTTAGGGTTAGTGTTAGGGTTAGGGTTAGGGTTAGGCTTAGGGTTAGGGTTATGGTTAGTTGGGTTTGGGTTATGGTTAGGGTTATTTTGGTAAAGGTTAGGCTTATGGTTAGTGTTAGGGCTAGTTGGTTTAGGGTTATGGTTAGGGTTATTTGGTTTAGGGTTAGGTTTAGGGTCAGGGTTAGGGTTAGGGTTATTTGGGCTAGGGTTAGGGTTAGGGTTAGGGTTATGGTTAGTTGGGTTTGGGTTATGGTTAGGGTTATTTTGGTAAAGGTTAGGCTTATGGTTAGTGTTAGGGCTAGTTGGTTTAGGGTTAGGGTTAGGGTTATTTGGTTTAGGGTTAGGTTTAGGGTCAGGGTTAGGGTTAGGGTTAGGGTTATTTGGGCTAGGGTAAGGGTTAGGGTTAGGGTTAGGGTTATGGTTAGTTGGGTTAGGGTTATGGTTAGGGTTATTTTGGTAAAGGTTAGGCTTATGGTTAGTGTTAGGGCTAGTTGGTTTAGGGTTAGGGTTAGGGTTATTTGGTTTAGGGTTAGGTTTAGGGTCAGGGTTAGGGTTAGGGTTAGGGTTATTTGGGCTAGGGTTAGGGTTAGGGTTAGGATTAGGGTTAGGGTTAGGGTTAGGGTTAGGGTTATGGTTAGTTAGGTTAGGGTTATGGTTAGGGTTATTTTGGTAAAGGTTAGGCTTATGGTTAGTGTTAGGGCTAGTTGGTTTAGGGTTAGGGTTATTTGGTTTAGGGTTAGGTTTAGGGTCAGGGTTAGGGTTAGGGTTAGGGTTATTTGGGCTAGGGTTAGGGTTAGGGTTAGGGTTAGGGTTAGGGTTAGGGTTAGGGTTAGGGTTAGGGTTAGGGTTAGGGTTATGGTTAGTTGGGTTTGGGTTATGGTTAGGGTTATTTTGGTAAAGGTTAGGCTTATGGTTAGTGTTAGGGCTAGTTGGTTTAGGGTTAGGGTTAGGGTTATTTGGTTTAGGGTTAGGTTTAGGGTCAGGGTTAGGGTTAAGGTTAGGGTTATTTGGGCTAGGGTTAGGGTTAGGGTTAGGGTTAGGGTTAGGGTTAGTTGGGTTAGAGTTATGGTTAGGGTTATTTTGGTAAAGGTTAGGCTTAGGGTTAGTGTTAGGGCTAGTTGGTTTAGGGTTAGGGTTAGGGTTATTTGGATTAGGGTTAGGTTTAGGGTCAGGGTTAGGGTTAGGGTTAGGGTTATTTGGGCTAGGGTTAGGGTTAGGGTTAGGGTTAGGGTTAGGGTTAGGGTTATGGTTAGTTGGGTTTGGGTTATGGTTAGGGTTATTTTGGTAAAGGTTAGGCTTATGGTTAGTGTTAGGGCTAGTTGGTTTAGGGTTAGGGTTAGGGTTATTTGGTTTAGGGTTAGGTATAGGGTCAGGGTTAGGGTTAGGGTTAGGGTTATTTGGGCTAGGGTTAGGGTTAGGGTTAGGGTTAGGGTTAGGGTTAGGGTTAGTTGGGTTAGAGTTATGGTTAGGGTTATTTTGGTAAAGGTTAGGCTTAGGGTTAGTGTTAGGGCTAGTTGGTTTAGGGTTAGGGTTAGGGTTATTTGGATTAGGGTTAGGTTTAGGGTCAGGGTTAGGGTTAGGGTTAGGGTTATATGGGCTAGGGTTAGGGTTAGGGTTAGGGTTAGGGTTAGGGTTAGGGTTAGGGTTAGGGTTAGGGTTAGGGTTAGGGTTAGGGTTAGGGTTATGGTTAGGTGGGTTTGGGTTATGGTTAGGGTTATTTTGGTAAAGGTTAGGCTTAGGTTTAGTGTCAGGGCTATTTGGTTTAGGGTTATGGTTAGGGTTATTTGGTTTAGGGTTAGGTTTAGGGTCAGGGTTAGGGTTAGGGTTAGGGTTATTTGGGCTAGGGTTAGGGTTAGGGTTAGGGTTAGGGTTAGGGTTAGGGTTAGGGTTATGGTTAGTTGGGTTTGGGTTATGGTTAGGGTTATTTTGGTAAAGGTTAGGCTTATGGTTAGTGTTAGGGCTAGTTGGTTTAGGGTTAGGGTTAGGGTTATTTGGTTTAGGGTTAGGTTTAGGGTCAGGGTTAGGGTTAGGGTTAGGGTTATTTGGGCTAGGGTTAGGGTTAGGGTTAGGGTTAGGGTTATGGTTAGTTGGGTTTGGGTTATGGTTAGGGTTATTTTGGTAAAGGTTAGGATTATGGTTAGTGTTAGGGCTAGTTGGTTTAGGGTTAGGGTTAGGGTTATTTGGTTTAGGGTTAGGTTTAGGGTCAGGGTTAGGGTTAGGGTTAGGGTTATTTGGGCTAGGGTAAGGGTTAGGGTTAGGGTTAGGGTTAGGGTTAGGGTTAGGGTTAGGGTTAGGGTTAGGGTTAGGGTTAGGGTTATGGTTAGGTGGGTTCGGGTTATGGTTAGGGTTATTTTGGTAAAGGTTAGGCTTAGGTTTAGTGTTAGGGCTAATTGGTTTAGGGTTAGGGTTAGGGTTATTTGGTTTAGGGTTAGGTTTAGGGTCAGGGTTAGGGTTAGGGTTATTTGGGCTAGGGTTAGGGTTAGGGTTAGGGTTAGGGTTAGGGTCAGGGTTAGGGTTATGGTTAGTTGGGTTAGGGTTATGGTTAGGGTTATTTTGGTAAAGGTTAGGCTTATGGTTAGTGTTAGGGCTAGTTGGTTTAGGGTTAGGGTTAGGGTTATTTGGTTTAGGGTTAGGTTTAGGGTCAGGGTTAGGGTTAGGGTTTTTTGGGCTAGGGTTAGGGTTAGGGTTAGAGTTAGGGTTATGGTTAGTTGGGTTAGGGTTATGGTTAGGGTTATTTTGGTAAAGGTTAGTCTTATGGTTAGTGTTAGGGCTAGTTGGTTTAGGGTTAGGGTTAGGGTTATTTGGTTTAGGGTTAGGTTTAGGGTCAGGGTTAGGGTTAGGGTTATTTGGGCTAGGGTTAGGGTTAGGGTTAGGGTTAGGGTTAGGGTTATGGTTAGTTGGGTTAGGGTTATGGTTAGGGTTATTTTGGTAAAGGTTAGGCTTATGGTTAGTGTTAGGGCTAGTTGGTTTACGGTTAGGGTTAGGGTTATTTGGTTTAGGGTTAGGTTTAGGGTCAGGGTTAGGGTTAGGGTTAGGGTGATTTGGGCTAGGGTTAGGGTTAGGGTTAGGGTTAGGGTTAGGGTTAGGGTTAGGGTTAGGGTTAGGGTTATGGTTAGTTGGGTTAGGGTTATGGTTAGGGTTATTTTGGTAAAGGTTAGGCTTATGGTTAGTGTTAGGGCTAGTTGGTTTAGGGTTAGGGTTAGGGTTATTTGGTTTAGGGTTAGGTTTAGGGTCAGGGTTAGGGTTAGGGTTAGGGTTATTTGGGCTAGGGTTAGGGTTAGGGTTAGGGTTAGGGTTAGGGTTAGGGTTATGGTTAGTTGGGTTAGGGTTATGGTTAGGGTTATTTTGGTAAAGGTTAGGCTTATGGTTAGTGTTAGGGCTAGTTGGTTTAGGGTTAGGGTTAGGGTTATTTGGTTTAGGGTTAGGTTTAGGGTCAGGGTTAGGGTTAGGGTTAGGGTTATTTGGGCTAGGGTTAGGGTTAGGGTTAGGGTTAGGGTTAGGGTTAGGGTTAGGGTTAGGGTTAGGGTTAGGGTTATGGTTAGTTGGGTTTGGGTTATGGTTAGGGTTATTTTGGTAAAGGTTAGGCTTATGGTTAGTGTTAGGGCTAGTTGGTTTAGGGTTAGGGTTAGGGTTATTTGGTTTAGGGTTAGGTTTAGGGTCAGGGTTAGGGTTAGGGTTAGGGTTATTTGGGCTAGGGTTAGGGTTAGGGTTAGGGTTAGGGTTAGGGTTAGGGTTAGTTGGGTTAGAGTTATGGTTAGGGTTATTTTGGTAAAGGTTAGGCTTAGGGTTAGTGTTAGGGCTAGTTGGTTTAGGGTTAGGGTTAGGGTTATTTGGTTTAGGGTTAGGTTTAGGGTCAGGGTTAGGGTTAGGGTTAGGGTTATATGGGCTAGGGTTAGGGTTAGGGTTAGGGTTAGGGTTAGGGTTAGGGTTAGGGTTAGGGTTAGGGTTATGGTTAGGTGGGTTTGGGTTATGGTTAGGGTTATTTTGGTAAAGGTTAGGCTTAGGTTTAGTGTTAGGGCTATTTGGTTTAGGGTTATGGTTAGGGTTATTTGGTTTAGGGTTAGGTTTAGGGTCAGGGTTAGGGTTAGGGTTATTTGGGCTAGGGTTAGGGTTAGGGTTAGGGTTAGGGTCAGGGTTAGGGTTATGGTTAGTTGGGTTAGGGTTATGGTTAGGGTTATTTTGGTAAAGGTTAGGCTTATGGTTAGTGTTAGGGCTAGTTGGTTTTGGGTTAGGGTTAGGGTTAGGGTTAGGGTTAGGGTTAGGGTTAGGGTTAGGGTTAGGGTTAGGGTTAGTTGGGTTTGGGTTATGGTTAGGGTTATTTTGGTAAAGGTTAGGCTTATGGTTAGTGTTATGGCTAGTTGGTTTAGGGTTATGGTTAGGGTTATTTGGTTTAGGGTTAGGTTTAGGGTCAGGGTTAGGGTTAGGGTTATTTGGGCTAGGGTTAGGGTTAGGGTTAGGGTTAGGGTTATGTTTCGTTGGGTTAGTTGGGTTTGGGTTATGGTTAGGGTTATTTTGGTAAAGGTTAGGCTTATGGTTAGTGTTAGGGCTAGTTGGTTTAGGGTTAGGGTTAGGGTTATTTGGTTTAGGGTTAGGTTTAGGGTCAGGGTTAGGGTTAGGGTTAGGGTTATTTGGGCTAGGGTTAGGGTTAGGGTTAGGGTTAGGGTTAGGGTTAGGGTTAGGGTTAGGGTTATGGTTAGTTGGGTTTGGGTTATGGTTAGGGTTATTTTGGTAAAGGTTAGGCTTATGGTTAGTGTTAGGGCTAGTTGGTTTAGGGTTAGGGTTAGGGTTATTTGGTTTAGGGTTAGGTTTAGGGTCAGGGTTAGGGTTAGTTTTAGGGTTATTTGGGCTTGGGTTAGGGTTAGGGTTAGGGTTATGGTTAGTTGGGTTAGGGTTATGGTTAGGGTTATTTTGGTAAAGGTTAGGCTTATGGTTAGTGTTAGGGCTAGTTGGTTTAGGGTTAGGGTTAGGGTTATTTGGTTTAGGGTTAGGTTTAGGGTCAGGGTTAGGGTTAGGGTTAGGGTTATTTGGGCTAGGGTTAGGGTTAGGGTTAGGGTTAGGGTTAGGGTTAGGGTTATGGTTAGTTGGGTTTGGGTTATGGTTAGGGTTATTTTGGTAAAGGTTAGGCTTATGGTTAGTGTTAGGGCTAGTTGGTTTAGGGTTAGGGTTAGGGTTATTTGGTTTAGGGTTAGGTTTAGGGTCAGGGTTAGGGTTAGGGTTATTTGCGCTAGGGTTAGGGTTAGGGTTAGGGTTAGGGTTAGGGTTATGGTTAGTTGGGTTAGGGTTATGGTTAGGGTTATTTTGGTAAAGGTTAGGCTTATGGTTAGTGTTAGGGCTAGTTGGTTTAGGGTTAGGGTTAGGGTTATTTGGTTTAGGGTTAGGTTTAGGGTCAGGGTTAGGGTTAGGGTTAGGGTTATTTGGGCTAGGGTTAGGGTTAGGGTTAGGGTTAGGGTTAGGGTTAGGGTTAGGGTTAGGGTTAGGGTTAGGGTTATGGTTAGTTGGGTTTGGGTTATGGTTAGGGTTATTTTGGTAAAGGTTAGGCTTATGGTTAGTGTTAGGGCTAGTTGGTTTAGGGTTAGGGTTAGGGTTATTTGGTTTAGGGTTAGGTTTAGGGTCAGGGTTAGGGTTAGGGTTAGGGTTATTTGGTTTAGGGTTAGGGTTAAAGTTAGGGTTAGGGTTAGGGTTAGGGTTATGTTTAGTTGGGTTTGGGTAATGGTTAGTGTTATTTTGGTAAAGGTTAGGCTTATGGTTAGTGTTAGGGCTAGTTGGTTTAGGGTTAGGGTTAGGGTTATTTGGTTTAGGGTTAGGTTTAGGGTCAGGGTTAGGGTTAGGGTTATTTGGGCTAGGGTTAGGGTTAGGGTTAGGGTTAGGGTTAGGGTTAGGGTTAGGGTTAGTTGGGTTAGGGTTATGGTTAGGGTTATTTTGGTAAAGGTTAGGCTTATGGTTAGTGTTAGGGCTAGTTGGTTTAGGGTTAGGGTTAGGGTTATTTGGTTTAGGGTTAGGTTTAGGGTCAGGGTTAGGGTTAGGGTTATTTGGGCTAGGGTTAGGGTTAGGGTTAGGGTTAGGGTTAGTTGGGTTAGGGTTATGGTTAGGGTTATTTTGGTAAAGGTTAGGCTTATGGTTAGTGTTAGGGCTAATTGGTTTAGGGTTAGGGTTAGGGTTATTTGGTTTAGGGTTAGGTTTAGGGTCAGGGTTAGGGTTAGGGTTAGGGTTATTTGGGCTAGGGTTAGGGTTAGGGTTAGGGTTATTTGGGCTAGGGTTATGGTTAGTTGGGTTTGGGTTATGGTTAGGGCTATTTTGGTAAAGTTTAGGCTTATGGTTAGTGTTAGGGCTAGTTGGTTTAGGGTTAGGGTTAGGGTTATTTGGTTTAGGGTTAGGTTTTGGGTCAGGGTTAGGGTTAGGGTTATTTGGGCTAGGGTTAGGGTTAGGGTTAGGGTTAGGGTTATGGTTAGTTGGGTTAGGGTTATGGTTAGGGTTATTTTGGTAAAGGTTAGGCTTATGGTTAGTGTTAGGGCTAGTTGGTTTAGGGTTAGGGTTAGGGTTATTTGGTTTAGGGTTAGGTTTAGGGTCAGGGTTAGGGTTAGGGTTAGGGTTATTTGGGCTAGGGTTAGGGTTAGGGTTAGGGTTAGGGTTAGGGTTAGGGTTAGGGTTAGGGTTATGGTTAGTTGGGTTTGGGTTATGGTTAGGGTTATTTTGGTAAAGGTTAGGCTTATGGTTAGTGTTAGGGCTAGTTGGTTTAGGGTTAGGGTTAGGGTTATTTGGTTTAGGGTTAGGTTTAGGGTCAGGGTTAGGGTTAGGGTTAGGGTTATTTGGGCTAGGGTTAGGGTTAGGGTTAGGGTTATGGTTAGTTGGGTTTGGGTTATGGTTAGGGTTATTTTGGTAAAGGTTAGGCTTATGGTTAGTGTTAGGGCTAGTTGGTTTAGGGTTAGGGTTAGGGTTATTTGGTTTAGGGTTAGGTTTAGGGTCAGGGTTAGGGTTAGGGTTAGGGTTATTTGGGCTAGGGTTAGGGTTAGGGTTAGGGTTAGGGTTAGGGTTAGGGTTAGGGTTAGGGTTAGGGTTATGATTAGTTGGGTTAGGGTTATGGTTAGGGTTATTTTGGTAAAGGTTAGGCTTATGGTTAGTGTTAGGGCTAGTTGGTTTAGGGTTAGGGTTATTCGGTTTAGGGTTAGGTTTAGGGTCAGGGTTAGGGTTAGGGTTTTTTGGGCTAGGGTTAGGGTTAGGGTTAGGGTTAGGGTTATGGTTAGTTGGGTTAGGGTTATGGTTAGGGTTATTTTGGTAAAGGTTAGGCTTATGGTTAGTGTTAGGGCTAGTTGGTTTAGGGTTAGGGTTAGGGTTATTTGGTTTAGGGTTAGGTTTAGGGTCAGGGTTAGGGTTAGGGTTAGGGTTATTTGGGCTAGGGTTAGGGTTAGGGTTAGGGTTAGGGTTAGGGTTAGGGTTAGGGTTATGGTTAGTTGTGTTTGGGTTATGGTTAGGGTTATTTTCGTAAAGGTTAGGCTTATGGTTAGTGTTAGGGCTAGTTGGTTTGGGGTTAGGGTTAGGGTTATTTGGTTTAGGGTTAGGTTTAGGGTCAGGGTTAGGGTTAGGGTTAGGGTTATTTGGGCTAGGGTTAGGGTTAGGGTTAGTGTTAGGGTTATGGTTAGTTGGGTTTGGGTTATGGTTAGGGTTATTTTGGTAAAGGTTAGGCTTATGGTTAGTGTTAGGGCTAGTTGGTTTAGGGTTAGGGTTAGGGTTATTTGGTTTAGGGTTAGGTTTAGGGTCAGGGTTAGGGTTAGGGTTAGGGTTATTTGGGCTAGGGTTAGGGTTAGGGTTAGGGTTAGGGTTATGGTTAGTTGGGTTAGGGTTATGGTTAGGGTTATTTTGGTAAAGGTTAGGCTTATGGTTAGTGTTAGGGCTAGTTGGTTTAGGGTTAGGGTTAGGGTTTTTTGGTTTAGGGTTAGGTTTAGGGTCAGGGTTAGGGTTAGGGTTAGGGTTATTTGGGCTAGGGTTAGGGTTAGGGTTAGGGTTAGGGTTAGGGTTAGGGTTATGGTTAGTTGGGTTTGGGTTATGGTTAGGGTTATTTTGGTAAAGGTTAGGCTTATGGTTAGTGTTAGGGCTAGTTGCTTTAGGGTTAGGGTTAGGGTTATTTGGTTTAGGGTTAGGTTTAGGGTCAGGGTTAGGGTTAGGGTTAGGGTTATTTGGGCTAGGGTTAGGGTTAGGGTTAGGGTTAGGGTTAGGGTTAGTTGGGTTAGAGTTATGGTTAGGGTTATTTTGGTAAAGGTTAGGCTTATGGTTAGTGTTAGGGCTAGTTGGTTTAGGGTTAGGGTTAGGGTTATTTGGTTTAGGGTTAGGTTTAGGGTCAGGGTTAGAGTTAGGGTTATATGGGCTAGGGTTAGGGTTAGGGTTAGGGTTAGGGTTAGGGTTAGGGTTAGGGTTAGGGTTAGGGTTAGGGTTAGGGTTATGGTTAGGTGGGTTTGGGTTATGGTTAGGGTTATTTTGGTAAAGGTTAGGCTTAGGTTTAGTGTTAGGGCTATTTGGTTTAGGGTTAGGGTTAGGGTTATTTGGGCTAGGGTTAGGGTTAGGGTTAGGGTTAGGGTTATGGTTAGTTGGGTTTGGGTTATGGTTAGGGTTATTTTGGTAAAGGTTAGGCTTATGGTTAGTGTTAGGGCTAGTTGGTTTAGGGTTAGGGTTAGGGTTATTTGGTTTAGGGTTAGGTTTAGGGTCAGGGTTAGGGTTAGGGTTATTTGGGCTAGGGTTAGGGTTATGGTTAGGCTTAGGGTTAGGGTTAGGGTTATGGTTAGTTGGGTTAGGGTTATGGTTAGGGTTATTTTGGTAAAGGTTAGGCTTATGGTTAGTGTTAGGGCTAGTTGGTTTAGGGTTAGGGTTAGGGTTATTTGGTTTAGGGTTAGGTTTAGGGTCAGGGTTAGGGTTAGGGTTAGGGTTAGGGTTAGGGTTAGGGTTAGGGTTAGGGTTAGGGTTAGGGTTATGGTTAGTTGGGTTTGGGTTATGGTTAGGGTTATTTTGGTAAAGGTTAGGCTTATGGTTAGTGTTAGGGCTAGTTGGTTTAGGGTTAGGGTTAGGGTTATTTGGTTTAGGGTTAGGTTTAGGGTCAGGGTTAGGGTTAGGGTTATTTGGGCTAGGGTTAGGGTTAGGGTTAGGGTTAGGGTTAGGGTTAGGGTTATGGTTAGTTGGGTTAGGGTTATGGTTAGGGTTATTTTGGTAAAGGTTAGGCTTATGGTTAGTGTTAGGGCTAGTTGGTTTAGGGTTAGGGTTAGGGTTATTTGGTTTAGGGTTAGGTTTAGGGTCAGGATTAGGGTTAGGGTTAGGGTTATTTGGGCTAGGGTTAGGGTTAGGGTTAGGGTTAGGGTTAGGGTTAGGGTTAGGGTTATGGTTAGTTGGGTTTGGGTTATGGTTAGGGTTATTTTGGTAAAGGTTAGGCTTATGGTTAGTGTTAGGGCTAGTTGGTTTAGGGTTATGGTTAGGGTTATTTGGTTTAGGGTTAGGTTTAGGGTCAGGGTTAGGGTTAGGGTTAGGGTTATTTGGGCTAGGGTTAGGGTTAGGGTTAGGGTTAGGGTTAGGGTTAGGGTTAGTTGGGTTAGAGTTATGGTTAGGGTTATTTTGGTAAAGGTTAGGCTTAGGGTTAGTGTTAGGGCTAGTTGGTTTAGGGTTAGGGTTAGGGTTATTTGGTTTAGGGTTAGGTTTAGGGTCAGGGTTAGGGTTAGGGTTAGGGTTATATGGGCTAGGGTTAGGGTTAGGGTTAGGGTTAGGGTTAGGGTTAGGGTTAGGGTTAGGGTTATGGTTAGGTGGGTTTGGGTTATGGTTAGGGTTATTTTGGTAAAGGTTAGGCTTAGGTTTAGTGTTAGGGCTATTTGGTTTAGGGTTATGGTTAGGGTTATTTGGTTTAGGGTTAGGTTTAGGGTCAGGGTTAGGGTTAGGGTTATTTGGGCTAGGGTTAGGGTTAGGGTTAGGGTTAGGGTCAGGGTTAGGGTTATGGTTAGTTGGGTTAGGGTTATGGTTAGGGTTATTTTGGTAAAGGTTAGGCTTATGGTTAGTGTTAGGGCTAGTTGGTTTTGGGTTAGGGTTAGGGTTAGGGTTAGGGTTAGGGTTAGGGTTAGGGTTAGGGTTAGGGTTAGGGTTAGGGTTAGTTGGGTTTGGGTTATGGTTAGGGTTATTTTGGTAAAGGTTAGGCTTATGGTTAGTGTTATGGCTAGTTGGTTTAGGGTTATGGTTAGGGTTATTTGGTTTAGGGTTAGGTTTAGGGTCAGGGTTAGGGTTAGGGTTATTTGGGCTAGGGTTAGGGTTAGGGTTAGGGTTAGGGTTATGTTTCGTTGGGTTAGTTGGGTTTGGGTTATGGTTAGGGTTATTTTGGTAAAGGTTAGGCTTATGGTTAGTGTTAGGGCTAGTTGGTTTAGGGTTAGGGTTAGGGTTATTTGGTTTAGGGTTAGGTTTAGGGTCAGGGTTAGGGTTAGGGTTAGGGTTATTTGGGCTAGGGTTAGGGTTAGGGTTAGGGTTAGGGTTAGGGTTAGGGTTAGGGTTATGGTTAGTTGGGTTTGGGTTATGGTTAGGGTTATTTTGGTAAAGGTTAGGCTTATGGTTAGTGTTAGGGCTAGTTGGTTTAGGGTTAGGGTTAGGGTTATTTGGTTTAGGGTTAGGTTTAGGGTCAGGGTTAGGGTTAGTTTTAGGGTTATTTGGGCTTGGGTTAGGGTTAGGGTTAGGGTTATGGTTAGTTGGGTTAGGGTTATGGTTAGGGTTATTTTGGTAAAGGTTAGGCTTATGGTTAGTGTTAGGGCTAGTTGGTTTAGGGTTAGGGTTAGGGTTATTTGGTTTAGGGTTAGGTTTAGGGTCAGGGTTAGGGTTAGGGTTAGGGTTATTTGGGCTAGGGTTAGGGTTAGGGTTAGGGTTAGGGTTAGGGTTAGGGTTATGGTTAGTTGGGTTTGGGTTATGGTTAGGGTTATTTTGGTAAAGGTTAGGCTTATGGTTAGTGTTAGGGCTAGTTGGTTTAGGGTTAGGGTTAGGGTTATTTGGTTTAGGGTTAGGTTTAGGGTCAGGGTTAGGGTTAGGGTTATTTGCGCTAGGGTTAGGGTTAGGGTTAGGGTTAGGGTTAGGGTTATGGTTAGTTGGGTTAGGGTTATGGTTAGGGTTATTTTGGTAAAGGTTAGGCTTATGGTTAGTGTTAGGGCTAGTTGGTTTAGGGTTAGGGTTAGGGTTATTTGGTTTAGGGTTAGGTTTAGGGTCAGGGTTAGGGTTAGGGTTAGGGTTATTTGGGCTAGGGTTAGGGTTAGGGTTAGGGTTAGGGTTAGGGTTAGGGTTAGGGTTAGGGTTAGGGTTATGGTTAGTTGGGTTTGGGTTATGGTTAGGGTTATTTTGGTAAAGGTTAGGCTTATGGTTAGTGTTAGGGCTAGTTGGTTTAGGGTTAGGGTTAGGGTTATTTGGTTTAGGGTTAGGTTTAGGGTCAGGGTTAGGGTTAGGGTTAGGGTTATTTGGTTTAGGGTTAGGGTTAAAGTTAGGGTTAGGGTTAGGGTTAGGGTTATGTTTAGTTGGGTTTGGGTAATGGTTAGTGTTATTTTGGTAAAGGTTAGGCTTATGGTTAGTGTTAGGGCTAGTTGGTTTAGGGTTAGGGTTAGGGTTATTTGGTTTAGGGTTAGGTTTAGGGTCAGGGTTAGGGTTAGGGTTATTTGGGCTAGGGTTAGGGTTAGGGTTAGGGTTAGGGTTAGTTGGGTTAGGGTTATGGTTAGGGTTATTTTGGTAAAGGTTAGGCTTATGGTTAGTGTTAGGGCTAATTGGTTTAGGGTTAGGGTTAGGGTTATTTGGTTTAGGGTTAGGTTTAGGGTCAGGGTTAGGGTTAGGGTTAGGGTTATTTGGGCTAGGGTTAGGGTTAGGGTTAGGGTTATTTGGGCTAGGGTTATGGTTAGTTGGGTTTGGGTTATGGTTAGGGCTATTTTGGTAAAGTTTAGGCTTATGGTTAGTGTTAGGGCTAGTTGGTTTAGGGTTAGGGTTAGGGTTATTTGGTTTAGGGTTAGGTTTTGGGTCAGGGTTAGGGTTAGGGTTATTTGGGCTAGGGTTAGGGTTAGGGTTAGGGTTAGGGTTATGGTTAGTTGGGTTAGGGTTATGGTTAGGGTTATTTTGGTAAAGGTTAGGCTTATGGTTAGTGTTAGGGCTAGTTGGTTTAGGGTTAGGGTTAGGGTTATTTGGTTTAGGGTTAGGTTTAGGGTCAGGGTTAGGGTTAGGGTTAGGGTTATTTGGGCTAGGGTTAGGGTTAGGGTTAGGGTTAGGGTTAGGGTTAGGGTTAGGGTTAGGGTTATGGTTAGTTGGGTTTGGGTTATGGTTAGGGTTATTTTGGTAAAGGTTAGGCTTATGGTTAGTGTTAGGGCTAGTTGGTTTAGGGTTAGGGTTAGGGTTATTTGGTTTAGGGTTAGGTTTAGGGTCAGGGTTAGGGTTAGGGTTAGGGTTATTTGGGCTAGGGTTAGGGTTAGGGTTAGGGTTATGGTTAGTTGGGTTTGGGTTATGGTTAGGGTTATTTTGGTAAAGGTTAGGCTTATGGTTAGTGTTAGGGCTAGTTGGTTTAGGGTTAGGGTTAGGGTTATTTGGTTTAGGGTTAGGTTTAGGGTCAGGGTTAGGGTTAGGGTTAGGGTTATTTGGGCTAGGGTTAGGGTTAGGGTTAGGGTTAGGGTTAGGGTTAGGGTTAGGGTTAGGGTTAGGGTTATGATTAGTTGGGTTAGGGTTATGGTTAGGGTTATTTTGGTAAAGGTTAGGCTTATGGTTAGTGTTAGGGCTAGTTGGTTTAGGGTTAGGGTTATTCGGTTTAGGGTTAGGTTTAGGGTCAGGGTTAGGGTTAGGGTTTTTTGGGCTAGGGTTAGGGTTAGGGTTAGGGTTAGGGTTATGGTTAGTTGGGTTAGGGTTATGGTTAGGGTTATTTTGGTAAAGGTTAGGCTTATGGTTAGTGTTAGGGCTAGTTGGTTTAGGGTTAGGGTTAGGGTTATTTGGTTTAGGGTTAGGTTTAGGGTCAGGGTTAGGGTTAGGGTTAGGGTTATTTGGGCTAGGGTTAGGGTTAGGGTTAGGGTTAGGGTTAGGGTTAGGGTTAGGGTTATGGTTAGTTGGGTTTGGGTTATGGTTAGGGTTATTTTCGTAAAGGTTAGGCTTATGGTTAGTGTTAGGGCTAGTTGGTTTGGGGTTAGGGTTAGGGTTATTTGGTTTAGGGTTAGGTTTAGGGTCAGGGTTAGGGTTAGGGTTAGGGTTATTTGGGCTAGGGTTAGGGTTAGGGTTAGTGTTAGGGTTATGGTTAGTTGGGTTTGGGTTATGGTTAGGGTTATTTTGGTAAAGGTTAGGCTTATGGTTAGTGTTAGGGCTAGTTGGTTTAGGGTTAGGGTTAGGGTTATTTGGTTTAGGGTTAGGTTTAGGGTCAGGGTTAGGGTTAGGGTTAGGGTTATTTGGGCTAGGGTTAGGGTTAGGGTTAGGGTTAGGGTTATGGTTAGTTGGGTTAGGGTTATGGTTAGGGTTATTTTGGTAAAGGTTAGGCTTATGGTTAGTGTTAGGGCTAGTTGGTTTAGGGTTAGGGTTAGGGTTTTTTGGTTTAGGGTTAGGTTTAGGGTCAGGGTTAGGGTTAGGGTTAGGGTTATTTGGGCTAGGGTTAGGGTTAGGGTTAGGGTTAGGGTTAGGGTTAGGGTTATGGTTAGTTGGGTTTGGGTTATGGTTAGGGTTATTTTGGTAAAGGTTAGGCTTATGGTTAGTGTTAGGGCTAGTTGCTTTAGGGTTAGGGTTAGGGTTATTTGGTTTAGGGTTAGGTTTAGGGTCAGGGTTAGGGTTAGGGTTAGGGTTATTTGGGCTAGGGTTAGGGTTAGGGTTAGGGTTAGGGTTAGGGTTAGTTGGGTTAGAGTTATGGTTAGGGTTATTTTGGTAAAGGTTAGGCTTATGGTTAGTGTTAGGGCTAGTTGGTTTAGGGTTAGGGTTAGGGTTATTTGGTTTAGGGTTAGGTTTAGGGTCAGGGTTAGAGTTAGGGTTATATGGGCTAGGGTTAGGGTTAGGGTTAGGGTTAGGGTTAGGGTTAGGGTTAGGGTTAGGGTTAGGGTTAGGGTTAGGGTTAGGGTTATGGTTAGGTGGGTTTGGGTTATGGTTAGGGTTATTTTGGTAAAGGTTAGGCTTAGGTTTAGTGTTAGGGCTATTTGGTTTAGGGTTAGGGTTAGGGTTATTTGGGCTAGGGTTAGGGTTAGGGTTAGGGTTAGGGTTATGGTTAGTTGGGTTTGGGTTATGGTTAGGGTTATTTTGGTAAAGGTTAGGCTTATGGTTAGTGTTAGGGCTAGTTGGTTTAGGGTTAGGGTTAGGGTTATTTGGTTTAGGGTTAGGTTTAGGGTCAGGGTTAGGGTTAGGGTTATTTGGGCTAGGGTTAGGGTTATGGTTAGGCTTAGGGTTAGGGTTAGGGTTATGGTTAGTTGGGTTAGGGTTATGGTTAGGGTTATTTTGGTAAAGGTTAGGCTTATGGTTAGTGTTAGGGCTAGTTGGTTTAGGGTTAGGGTTAGGGTTATTTGGTTTAGGGTTAGGTTTAGGGTCAGGGTTAGGGTTAGGGTTAGGGTTAGGGTTAGGGTTAGGGTTAGGGTTAGGGTTATGGTTAGTTGGGTTTGGGTTATGGTTAGGGTTATTTTGGTAAAGGTTAGGCTTATGGTTAGTGTTAGGGCTAGTTGGTTTAGGGTTAGGGTTAGGGTTATTTGGTTTAGGGTTAGGTTTAGGGTCAGGGTTAGGGTTAGGGTTATTTGGGCTAGGGTTAGGGTTAGGGTTAGGGTTAGGGTTAGGGTTAGGGTTAGGGTTAGGGTTATGGTTAGTTGGGTTAGGGTTATGGTTAGGGTTATTTTGGTAAAGGTTAGGCTTATGGTTAGTGTTAGGGCTAGTTGGTTTAGGGTTAGGGTTAGGGTTATTTGGTTTAGGGTTAGGTTTAGGGTCAGGATTAGGGTTAGGGTTAAGGTTATTTGGGCTAGGGTTAGGGTTAGGGTTAGGGTTAGGGTTAGGGTTAGGGTTAGGGTTATGGTTAGTTGGGTTTGGGTTATGGTTAGGGTTATTTTGGTAAAGGTTAGGCTTATGGTTAGTGTTAGGGCTAGTTGGTTTAGGGTTATGGTTAGGGTTATTTGGTTTAGGGTTAGGTTTAGGGTCAGGGTTAGGGTTAGGGTTATTTGGGCTAGGGTTAGGGTTAGGGTTAGGGTTAGGGTTAGGGTTAGGGTTAGGGTTAGGGTTATGGTTAGTTGGGTTTGGGTTATGGTTAGGGTTATTTTGGTAAAGGTTAGGCTTATGGTTAGTGTTAGGGCTAGTTGGTTTAGGGTTAGGGTTAGGGTTATTTGGTTTAGGGTTAGGTTTAGGGTCAGGGTTAGGGTTAGGGTTATTTGGGCTAGGGTTAGGGTTAGGGTTAGGGTTAGGGTTAGGGTTATGGTTAGTTGGGTTTGGGTTATGGTTAGGGTTATTTTGGTAAAGGTTAGGCTTATGGTTAGTGTTAGGGCTAGTTGGTTTAGGGTTAGGGTTAGGGTTATTTGGTTTAGGGTTAGGTTTAGGGTCAGGGTTAGGGTTAGGGTTAGGGTTATTTGGGCTAGGGTTAGGGTTAGTGTTAGGGTTAGGGTTAGGGTTAGGCTTAGGGTTAGGGTTATGGTTAGTTGGGTTTGGGTTATGGTTAGGGTTATTTTGGTAAAGGTTAGGCTTATGGTTAGTGTTAGGGCTAGTTGGTTTAGGGTTATGGTTAGGGTTATTTGGTTTAGGGTTAGGTTTAGGGTCAGGGTTAGGGTTAGGGTTATTTGGGCTAGGGTTAGGGTTAGGGTTAGGGTTAGGGTTATGGTTAGTTGGGTTTGGGTTATGGTTAGGGTTATTTTGGTAAAGGTTAGGCTTATGGTTAGTGTTAGGGCTAGTTGGTTTAGGGTTAGGGTTAGGGTTATTTGGTTTAGGGTTAGGTTTAGGGTCAGGGTTAGGGTTAGGGTTAGGGTTATTTGGGCTAGGGTAAGGGTTAGGGTTAGGGTTAGGGTTATGGTTAGTTGGGTTAGGGTTATGGTTAGGGTTATTTTGGTAAAGGTTAGGCTTATGGTTAGTGTTAGGGCTAGTTGGTTTAGGGTTAGGGTTAGGGTTATTTGGTTTAGGGTTAGGTTTAGGGTCAGGGTTAGGGTTAGGGTTAGGGTTATTTGGGCTAGGGTTAGGGTTAGGGTTAGGATTAGGGTTAGGGTTAGGGTTAGGGTTAGGGTTATGGTTAGTTAGGTTAGGGTTATGGTTAGGGTTATTTTGGTAAAGGTTAGGCTTATGGTTAGTGTTAGGGCTAGTTGGTTTAGGGTTAGGGTTATTTGGTTTAGGGTTAGGTTTAGGGTCAGGGTTAGGGTTAGGGTTAGGGTTATTTGGGCTAGGGTTAGGGTTAGGGTTAGGGTTAGGGTTAGGGTTAGGGTTAGGGTTAGGGTTAGGGTTAGGGTTATGGTTAGTTGGGTTTGGGTTATGGTTAGGGTTATTTTGGTAAAGGTTAGGCTTATGGTTAGTGTTAGGGCTAGTTGGTTTAGGGTTAGGGTTAGGGTTATTTGGTTTAGGGTTAGGTTTAGGGTCAGGGTTAGGGTTAAGGTTAGGGTTATTTGGGCTAGGGTTAGGGTTAGGGTTAGGGTTAGGGTTAGGGTTAGTTGGGTTAGAGTTATGGTTAGGGTTATTTTGGTAAAGGTTAGGCTTAGGGTTAGTGTTAGGGCTAGTTGGTTTAGGGTTAGGGTTAGGGTTATTTGGATTAGGGTTAGGTTTAGGGTCAGGGTTAGGGTTAGGGTTAGGGTTATTTGGGCTAGGGTTAGGGTTAGGGTTAGGGTTAGGGTTAGGGTTAGGGTTATGGTTAGTTGGGTTTGGGTTATGGTTAGGGTTATTTTGGTAAAGGTTAGGCTTATGGTTAGTGTTAGGGCTAGTTGGTTTAGGGTTAGGGTTAGGGTTATTTGGTTTAGGGTTAGGTTTAGGGTCAGGGTTAGGGTTAGGGTTAGGGTTATTTGGGCTAGGGTTAGGGTTAGGGTTAGGGTTAGGGTTAGGGTTAGTTGGGTTAGAGTTATGGTTAGGGTTATTTTGGTAAAGGTTAGGCTTAGGGTTAGTGTTAGGGCTAGTTGGTTTAGGGTTAGGGTTAGGGTTATTTGGATTAGGGTTAGGTTTAGGGTCAGGGTTAGGGTTAGGGTTAGGGTTATATGGGCTAGGGTTAGGGTTAGGGTTAGGGTTAGGGTTAGGGTTAGGGTTAGGGTTAGGGTTAGGGTTAGGGTTAGGGTTAGGGTTAGGGTTATGGTTAGGTGGGTTTGGGTTATGGTTAGGGTTATTTTGGTAAAGGTTAGGCTTAGGTTTAGTGTCAGGGCTATTTGGTTTAGGGTTATGGTTAGGGTTATTTGGTTTAGGGTTAGGTTTAGGGTCAGGGTTAGGGTTAGGGTTAGGGTTATTTGGGCTAGGGTTAGGGTTAGGGTTAGGGTTAGGGTTAGGGTTAGGGTTAGGGTTAGGGTTATGGTTAGTTGGGTTTGGGTTATGGTTAGGGTTATTTTGGTAAAGGTTAGGCTTATGGTTAGTGTTAGGGCTAGTTGGTTTAGGGTTAGGGTTAGGGTTATTTGGTTTAGGGTTAGGTTTAGGGTCAGGGTTAGGGTTAGGGTTAGGGTTATTTGGGCTAGGGTTAGGGTTAGGGTTAGGGTTAGGGTTAGGGTTATGGTTAGTTGGGTTTGGGTTATGGTTAGGGTTATTTTGGTAAAGGTTAGGATTATGGTTAGTGTTAGGGCTAGTTGGTTTAGGGTTAGGGTTAGGGTTATTTGGTTTAGGGTTAGGTTTAGGGTCAGGGTTAGGGTTAGGGTTAGGGTTATTTGGGCTAGGGTAAGGGTTAGGGTTAGGGTTAGGGTTAGGGTTAGGGTTAGGGTTAGGGTTAGGGTTAGGGTTAGGGTTAGGGTTATGGTTAGGTGGGTTCGGGTTATGGTTAGGGTTATTTTGGTAAAGGTTAGGCTTAGGTTTAGTGTTAGGGCTAATTGGTTTAGGGTTAGGGTTAGGGTTATTTGGTTTAGGGTTAGGTTTAGGGTCAGGGTTAGGGTTAGGGTTATTTGGGCTAGGGTTAGGGTTAGGGTTAGGGTTAGGGTTAGGGTCAGGGTTAGGGTTATGGTTAGTTGGGTTAGGGTTATGGTTAGGGTTATTTTGGTAAAGGTTAGGCTTATGGTTAGTGTTAGGGCTAGTTGGTTTAGGGTTAGGGTTAGGGTTATTTGGTTTAGGGTTAGGTTTAGGGTCAGGGTTAGGGTTAGGGTTTTTTGGGCTAGGGTTAGGGTTAGGGTTAGAGTTAGGGTTATGGTTAGTTGGGTTAGGGTTATGGTTAGGGTTATTTTGGTAAAGGTTAGTCTTATGGTTAGTGTTAGGGCTAGTTGGTTTAGGGTTAGGGTTAGGGTTATTTGGTTTAGGGTTAGGTTTAGGGTCAGGGTTAGGGTTAGGGTTATTTGGGCTAGGGTTAGGGTTAGGGTTAGGGTTAGGGTTAGGGTTATGGTTAGTTGGGTTAGGGTTATGGTTAGGGTTATTTTGGTAAAGGTTAGGCTTATGGTTAGTGTTAGGGCTAGTTGGTTTACGGTTAGGGTTAGGGTTATTTGGTTTAGGGTTAGGTTTAGGGTCAGGGTTAGGGTTAGGGTTAGGGTGATTTGGGCTAGGGTTAGGGTTAGGGTTAGGGTTAGGGTTAGGGTTAGGGTTAGGGTTAGGGTTAGGGTTATGGTTAGTTGGGTTAGGGTTATGGTTAGGGTTATTTTGGTAAAGGTTAGGCTTATGGTTAGTGTTAGGGCTAGTTGGTTTAGGGTTAGGGTTAGGGTTATTTGGTTTAGGGTTAGGTTTAGGGTCAGGGTTAGGGTTAGGGTTAGGGTTATTTGGGCTAGGGTTAGGGTTAGGGTTAGGGTTAGGGTTAGGGTTAGGGTTATGGTTAGTTGGGTTAGGGTTATGGTTAGGGTTATTTTGGTAAAGGTTAGGCTTATGGTTAGTGTTAGGGCTAGTTGGTTTAGGGTTAGGGTTAGGGTTATTTGGTTTAGGGTTAGGTTTAGGGTCAGGGTTAGGGTTAGGGTTAGGGTTATTTGGGCTAGGGTTAGGGTTAGGGTTAGGGTTAGGGTTAGGGTTAGGGTTAGGGTTAGGGTTAGGGTTAGGGTTATGGTTAGTTGGGTTTGGGTTATGGTTAGGGTTATTTTGGTAAAGGTTAGGCTTATGGTTAGTGTTAGGGCTAGTTGGTTTAGGGTTAGGGTTAGGGTTATTTGGTTTAGGGTTAGGTTTAGGGTCAGGGTTAGGGTTAGGGTTAGGGTTATTTGGGCTAGGGTTAGGGTTAGGGTTAGGGTTAGGGTTAGGGTTAGGGTTAGTTGGGTTAGAGTTATGGTTAGGGTTATTTTGGTAAAGGTTAGGCTTAGGGTTAGTGTTAGGGCTAGTTGGTTTAGGGTTAGGGTTAGGGTTATTTGGTCTAGGGTTAGGTTTAGGGTCAGGGTTAGGGTTAGGGTTAGGGTTATATGGGCTAGGGTTAGGGTTAGGGTTAGGGTTAGGGTTAGGGTTAGGGTTAGGGTTAGGGTTAGGGTTAGGGTTAGGGTTATGGTTAGGTGGGTTTGGGTTATGGTTAGGGTTATTTTGGTAAAGGTTAGGCTTAGGTTTAGTGTTAGGGCTATTTGGTTTAGGGTTATGGTTAGGGTTATTTGGTTTAGGGTTAGGTTTAGGGTCAGGGTTAGGGTTAGGGTTATTTGGGCTAGGGTTAGGGTTAGGGTTAGGGTTAGGGTCAGGGTTAGGGTTATGGTTAGTTGGGTTAGGGTTATGGTTAGGGTTATTTTGGTAAAGGTTAGGCTTATGGTTAGTGTTAGGGCTAGTTGGTTTTGGGTTAGGGTTAGGGTTAGGGTTAGGGTTAGGGTTAGGGTTAGGGTTAGGGTTAGGGTTAGGGTTAGGGTTAGTTGGGTTTGGGTTATGGTTAGGGTTATTTTGGTAAAGGTTAGGCTTATGGTTAGTGTTATGGCTAGTTGGTTTAGGGTTATGGTTAGGGTTATTTGGTTTAGGGTTAGGTTTAGGGTCAGTGTTAGGGTTAGGGTTATTTGGGCTAGGGTTAGGGTTAGGGTTAGGGTTAGGGTTATGGTTCGTTGGGTTAGTTGGGTTTGGGTTATGGTTAGGGTTATTTTGGTAAAGGTTAGGCTTATGGTTAGTGTTAGGGCTAGTTGGTTTAGGGTTAGGGTTAGGGTTATTTGGTTTAGGGTTAGGTTTAGGGTCAGGGTTAGGGTTAGGGTTAGGGTTATTTGGGCTAGGGTTAGGGTTAGGGTTAGGGTTAGGGTTAGGGTTAGGGTTAGGGTTATGGTTAGTTGGGTTTGTGTTATGGTTAGGGTTATTTTGGTAAAGGTTAGGCTTATGGTTAGTGTTAGGGCTAGTTGGTTTAGGGTTAGGGTTAGGGTTATTTGGTTTAGGGTTAGGTTTAGGGTCAGGGTTAGGGTTAGTTTTAGGGTTATTTGGGCTTGGGTTAGGGTTAGGGTTAGGGTTATGGTTAGTTGGGTTAGGGTTATGGTTAGGGTTATTTTGGTAAAGGTTAGGCTTATGGTTAGTGTTAGGGCTAGTTGGTTTAGGGTTAGGGTTAGGGTTATTTGGTTTAGGGTTAGGTTTAGGGTCAGGGTTAGGGTTAGGGTTAGGGTTATTTGGGCTAGGGTTAGGGTTAGGGTTAGGGTTAGGGTTAGGGTTAGGGTTATGGTTAGTTGGGTTTGGGTTATGGTTAGGGTTATTTTGGTAAAGGTTAGGCTTATGGTTAGTGTTAGGGCTAGTTGGTTTAGGGTTAGGGTTAGGGTTATTTGGTTTAGGGTTAGGTTTAGGGTCAGGGTTAGGGTTAGGGTTATTTGCGCTAGGGTTAGGGTTAGGGTTAGGGTTAGGGTTAGGGTTATGGTTAGTTGGGTTAGGGTTATGGTTAGGGTTATTTTGGTAAAGGTTAGGCTTATGGTTAGTGTTAGGGCTAGTTGGTTTAGGGTTAGGGTTAGGGTTATTTGGTTTAGGGTTAGGTTTAGGGTCAGGGTTAGGGTTAGGGTTAGGGTTATTTGGGCTAGGGTTAGGGTTAGGGTTAGGGTTAGGGTTAGGGTTAGGGTTAGGGTTAGGGTTAGGGTTATGGTTAGTTGGGTTTGGGTTATGGTTAGGGTTATTTTGGTAAAGGTTAGGCTTATGGTTAGTGTTAGGGCTAGTTGGTTTAGGGTTAGGGTTAGGGTTATTTGGTTTAGGGTTAGGTTTAGGGTCAGGGTTAGGGTTAGGGTTAGGGTTATTTGGTTTAGGGTTAGGGTTAAAGTTAGGGTTAGGGTTAGGGTTAGGGTTATGTTTAGTTGGGTTTGGGTAATGGTTAGTGTTATTTTGGTAAAGGTTAGGCTTATGGTTAGTGTTAGGGCTAGTTGGTTTAGGGTTAGGGTTAGGGTTATTTGGTTTAGGGTTAGGTTTAGGGTCAGGGTTAGGGTTAGGGTTATTTGGGCTAGGGTTAGGGTTAGGGTTAGGGTTAGGGTTAGGGTTAGGGTTAGGGTTAGGGTTAGTTGGGTTAGGGTTATGGTTAGGGTTATTTTGGTAAAGGTTAGGCTTATGGTTAGTGTTAGGGCTAGTTGGTTTAGGGTTAGGGTTAGGGTTATTTGGTTTAGGGTTAGGTTTAGGGTCAGGGTTAGGGTTAGGGTTATTTGGGCTAGGGTTAGGGTTAGGGTTAGGGTTAGGGTTAGTTGGGTTAGGGTTATGGTTAGGGTTATTTTGGTAAAGGTTAGGCTTATGGTTAGTGTTAGGGCTAATTGGTTTAGGGTTAGGGTTAGGGTTATTTGGTTTAGGGTTAGGTTTAGGGTCAGGGTTAGGGTTAGGGTTAGGGTTATTTGGGCTAGGGTTAGGGTTAGGGTTAGGGTTATTTGGGCTAGGGTTATGGTTAGTTGGGTTTGGGTTATGGTTAGGGCTATTTTGGTAAAGTTTAGGCTTATGGTTAGTGTTAGGGCTAGTTGGTTTAGGGTTAGGGTTAGGGTTATTTGGTTTAGGGTTAGGTTTTGGGTCAGGGTTAGGGTTAGGGTTATTTGGGCTAGGGTTAGGGTTAGGGTTAGGGTTAGGGTTATGGTTAGTTGGGTTAGGGTTATGGTTAGGGTTATTTTGGTAAAGGTTAGGCTTATGGTTAGTGTTAGGGCTAGTTGGTTTAGGGTTAGGGTTAGGGTTATTTGGTTTAGGGTTAGGTTTAGGGTCAGGGTTAGGGTTAGGGTTAGGGTTATTTGGGCTAGGGTTAGGGTTAGGGTTAGGGTTAGGGTTAGGGTTAGGGTTAGGGTTAGGGTTAGGGTTAGGGTTATGGTTAGTTGGGTTTGGGTTATGGTTAGGGTTATTTTGGTAAAGGTTAGGCTTATGGTTAGTGTTAGGGCTAGTTGGTTTAGGGTTAGGGTTAGGGTTATTTGGTTTAGGGTTAGGTTTAGGGTCAGGGTTAGGGTTAGGGTTAGGGTTATTTGGGCTAGGGTTAGGGTTAGGGTTAGGGTTATGGTTAGTTGGGTTTGGGTTATGGTTAGGGTTATTTTGGTAAAGGTTAGGCTTATGGTTAGTGTTAGGGCTAGTTGGTTTAGGGTTAGGGTTAGGGTTATTTGGTTTAGGGTTAGGTTTAGGGTCAGGGTTAGGGTTAGGGTTAGGGTTATTTGGGCTAGGGTTAGGGTTAGGGTTAGGGTTAGGGTTAGGGTTAGGGTTAGGGTTAGGGTTAGGGTTATGATTAGTTGGGTTAGGGTTATGGTTAGGGTTATTTTGGGTTAGGGTTAGGGTTAGGGTTAGGGTTAGGGTTATTTGGGCTAGGGTTAGGGTTAGGGTTAGGGTTAGGGTTAGGGTTAGGGTTAGGGTTATGGTTAGTTGGGTTTGGGTTATGGTTAGGGTTATTTTGGTAAAGGTTAGGCTTATGGTTAGTGTTAGGGCTAGTTGGTTTAGGGTTAGGGTTAGGGTTATTTGGTTTAGGGTTAGGTTTAGGGTCAGGGTTAGGGTTAGGGTTAGGGTTATTTGGGCTAGGGTTAGGGTTAGGGTTAGGGTTAGGGTTAGGGTTATGATTAGTTGGGTTTGGGTTATGGTTAGGGTTATTTTGGTAAAGGTTAGGCTTATGGTTAGTGTTAGGGCTAGTTGGTTTAGGGTTAGGGTTAGGGTTATTTGGTTTAGGGTTAGGTTTAGGGTCAGGGTTAGGGTTAGGGTTAGGGTTATTTGGGCTAGGGTTAGGGTTAGGGTTAGGGTTAGGGTTATGGTTAGTTGGGTTAGGGTTATGGTTAGGGTTATTTTGGTAAAGGTTAGGCTTATGGTTAGTGTTAGGGCTAGTTGGTTTAGGGTTAGGGTTAGGGTTATTTGGTTTAGGGTTAGGTTTAGGGTCAGGGTTAGGGTTAGGGTTAGGGTTATTTGGGCTAGGGTTAGGGTTAGGGTTAGGGTTAGGGTTAGGGTTATGGTTAGTTGGGTTTGGGTTATGGTTAGGGTTATTTTGGTAAAGGTTAGGCTTATGGTTAGTGTTAGGGCTAGTTGCTTTAGGGTTAGGGTTAGGGTTATTTGGTTTAGGGTTAGGTTTAGGGTCAGGGTTAGGGTTAGGGTTAGGGTTATTTGGGCTAGGGTTAGGGTTAGGGTTAGGGTTAGGGTTAGTTGGGTTAGAGTTATGGTTAGGGTTATTTTGGTAAAGGTTAGGCTTAGGGTTAGTGTTAGGGCTAGTTGGTTTAGGGTTAGGGTTAGGGTTATTTGGTTTAGGGTTAGGTTTAGGGTCAGGGTTAGGGTTAGGGTTAGGGTTATATGGGCTAGGGTTAGGGTTAGGGTTAGGGTTAGGGTTAGGGTTAGGGTTAGGGTTAGGGTTAGGGTTAGGGTTAGGGTTAGGGTTATGGTTAGGTGGGTTTGGGTTATGGTTAGGGTTATTTTGGTAAAGGTTAGGCTTAGGTTTAGTGTTAGGGCTATTTGGTTTAGGGTTAGGGTTAGGGTTATTTGGGCTAGGGTTAGGGTTAGGGTTAGGGTTAGGGTTATGGTTAGTTGGGTTTGGGTTATAGTTAGGGTTATTTTGGTAAAGGTTAGGCTTATGGTTAGTGTTAGGGCTAGTTGGTTTAGGGTTAGGGTTAGGGTTATTTGGTTTAGGGTTAGGTTTAGGGTCAGGGTTAGGGTTAGGGTTATTTGGGCTAGGGTTAGCTTTATGGTTAGGCTTAGGGTTAGGGTTAGGGTTATGGTTAGTTGGGTTAGGGTTATGGTTAGGGTTATTTTGGTAAAGGTTAGGCTTATGGTTAGTGTTAGGGCTAGTTGGTTTAGGGTTAGGGTTAGGGTTATTTGGTTTAGGGTTAGGTTTAGGGTCAGGGTTAGGGTTAGGGTTAGGCTTAGGGTTAGGGTTAGGGTTAGGGTTAGGGTTAGGGTTAGGGTTATGGTTAGTTGGGTTTGGGTTATGGTTAGGGCTATTTTGGTAAAGGTTAGGCTTATGGTTAGTGTTAGGGCTAGTTGGTTTAGGGTTAGGGTTAGGGTTATTTGGTTTAGGGTTAGGTTTAGGGTCAGGGTTAGGGTTAGGGTTATTTGGGCTAGGGTTAGGGTTAGGGTTAGGGTTAGGGTTAGGGTTATGGTTAGTTGGGTTAGGGTTATGGTTAGGGTTATTTTGGTAAAGGTTAGGCTTATGGTTAGTGTTAGGGCTAGTTGGTTTAGGGTTAGGGTTAGGGTTATTTGGTTTAGGGTTAGGTTTAGGGTTAGGGTTAGGGTTAGGGTTAGGGTTATTTGGGCTAGGGTTAGGGTTAGGGTTAGGGTTAGGGTTAGGGTTAGGGTTAGGGTTATGGTTAGTTGGGTTTGGGTTATGGTTAGGGTTATTTTGGTAAAGGTTAGGCTTATGGTTAGTGTTAGGGCTAGTTGGTTTAGGGTTAGGGTTAGGGTTATTTGGTTTAGGGTTAGGTTTAGGGTCAGGGTTAGGGTTAGGGTTAGGGTTATTTGGGCTAGGGTTAGGGTTAGGGTTAGGGTTAGGGTTAGGGTTATGGTTAGTTGGGTTTGGGTTATGGTTAGGGTTATTTTGGTAAAGGTTAGGCTTATGGTTAGTGTTAGGGCTAGTTGGTTTAGGGTTAGGGTTAGGGTTATTTGGTTTAGGGTTAGGTTTAGGGTCAGGGTTAGGGTTAGGGTTAGGGTTATTTGGTTTAGGGTTAGGGTTAGGGTTAGGGTTAGGGTTAGGGTTAGGGTTAGGGTTAGGGTTAGGGTTAGGGTTATGATTAGTTGGGTTAGGGTTATGGTTAGGGTTATTTTGGTAAAGGTTAGGCTTATGGTTAGTGTTAGGGCTAGTTGGTTTAGGGTTAGGGTTATTTGGTTTAGGGTTAGGTTTAGGGTCAGGGTTAGGGTTAGGGTTTTTTGGGCTAGGGTTAGGGTTAGGGTTAGGGTTAGGGTTAGGGTTAGTTGGGTTAGGGTTATGGTTAGGGTTATTTTGGTAAAGGTTAGGCTTATGGTTAGTGTTAGGGCTAGTTGGTTTAGGGTTAGGGTTAGGGTTATTTGGTTTAGGGTTAGGTTTAGGGTCAGGGTTAGGGTTAGGGTTAGGGTTATTTGGGCTAGGGTTAGGGTTAGGGTTAGGGTTAGGGTTAGGGTTAGGGTTAGGGTTAGGGTTAGGGTTATGGTTAGTTGGGTTTGGGTTATGGTTAGGGTTATTTTGGTAAAGGTTAGGCTTATGGTTAGTGTTAGGGCTAGTTGGTTTAGGGTTAGGGTTAGGGTTATTTGGTTTAGGGTTAGGTTTAGGGTCAGGGTTAGGGTTAGGGTTAGGGTTATTTGGGCTAGGGTTAGGGTTAGGGTTAGGGTTAGGGTTAGGGTTATGGTTAGTTGGGTTTGGGTTATGGTTAGGGTTATTTTGGTAAAGGTTAGGCTTATGGTTAGTGTTAGGGCTAGTTGGTTTAGGGTTAGGGTTAGGGTTATTTGGTTTAGGGTTAGGTTTAGGGTCAGGGTTAGGGTTAGGGTTATTTGGGCTAGGGTTAGGGTTAGGGTTAGGGTTAGGGTTAGGGTTAGGGTTATTTTGGTAAAGGTTAGGCTTATGGTTAGTGTTAGGGCTAGTTGGTTTAGGGTTAGGGTTAGGGTTATTTGGTTTAGGGTTAGGTTTAGGGTCAGGGTTAGGGTTAGGGTTAGGGTTATTTGGGCTAGGGTAAGGGTTAGGGTTAGGGTTAGGGTTATGGTTAGTTGGGTTAGGGTTATGGTTAGGGTTATTTTGGTAAAGGTTAGGCTTATGGTTAGTGTTAGGGCTAGTTGGTTTAGGGTTAGGGTTAGGGTTATTTGGTTTAGGGTTAGGTTTAGGGTCAGGTTTAGGGTTAGGGTTAGGGTTATTTGGGCTAGGGTTAGGGTTAGGGTTAGGGTTAGGGTTAGGGTTAGGGTTAGGGTTATGGTTAGTTGGGTTAGGGTTATGGTTAGGGTTATTTTGGTAAAGGTTAGGCTTATGGTTAGTGTTAGGGCTAGTTGGTTTAGGGTTAGGGTTATTTGGTTTAGGGTTAGGTTTAGGGTCAGGGTTAGGGTTAGGGTTATTTGGGCTAGGGTTAGGGTTAGGGTTAGGGTTAGGGTTATGGTTAGTTGGGTTTGGGTTATGGTTAGGGTTATTTTGGTAAAGGTTAGGCTTATGGTTAGTGTTAGGGCTAGTTGGTTTAGGGTTAGGGTTAGGGTTATTTGGTTTAGGGTTAGGTTTAGGGTCAGGGTTAGGGTTAAGGTTAGGGTTATTTGGGCTAGGGTTAGGGTTAGGGTTAGGGTTAGGGTTAGGGTTATGGTTAGTTGGGTTAGGGTTATGGTTAGGGTTATTTTGGTAAAGGTTAGGCTTATGGTTAGTGTTAGGGCTAGTTGGTTTAGGGTTAGGGTTAGGGTTATTTGGTTTAGGGTTAGGTTTAGGGTCAGGGTTAGGGTTAGGGTTAGGGTTATTTGGGCTAGGGTTAGGGTTAGGGTTAGGGTTAGGGTTAGGGTTAGGGTTATGGTTAGTTGGGTTTGGGTTATGGTTAGGGTTATTTTGGTAAAGGTTAGGCTTATGGTTAGTGTTAGGGCTAGTTGGTTTAGGGTTAGGGTTAGGGTTATTTGGTTTAGGGTTAGGTTTAGGGTCAGGGTTAGGGTTAGGGTTAGGGTTATTTGGGCTAGGGTTAGGGTTAGGGTTAGGGTTAGGGTTAGGGTTAGTTGGGTTAGAGTTATGGTTAGGGTTATTTTGGTAAAGGTTAGGCTTAGGGTTAGTGTTAGGGCTAGTTGGTTTAGGGTTAGGGTTAGGGTTATTTGGTTTAGGGTTAGGTTTCGGGTCAGGGTTAGGGTTAGGGTTAGGGTTATATGGGCTAGGGTTAGGGTTAGGGTTAGGGTTAGGGTTAGGGTTAGGGTTAGGGTTAGGGTTAGGGTTAGGGTTATGGTTAGGTGGGTTTGGGTTATGGTTAGGGTTATGTTGGTAAAGGTTAGGCTTATGGTTAGTGTTAGGGCTAGTTGGTTTAGGGTTAGGGTTAGGGTTATTTGGTTTAGGGTTAGGTTTAGGGTCAGGGTTAGGGTTAGGGTTAGGGTTATTTGGGCTAGGGTTAGGGTTAGGGTTAGGGTTAGGGTTAGGGTTATGGTTAGTTGGGTTAGGGTTATGGTTAGGGTTATTTTGGTAAAGGTTAGGCTTATGGTTACTGTTAGGGCTAGTTCGTTTAGGGTTAGGGTTAGGGTTATTTGGTTTAGGGTTAGGTTTAGGGTCAGGGTTAGGGTTAGGGTTAGGGTTATTTGGGCTAGGGTTAGGGTTAGGGTTAGGGTTAGGGTTAGGGTTAGGGTTAGGGTTAGGGTTATGGTTAGTTGGGTTTGGGTTATGGTTAGGGTTATTTTGGTAAAGGTTAGGCTTATGGTTAGTGTTAGGGCTAGTTGGTTTAGGGTTAGGGTTAGGGTTATTTGGTTTAGGGTTAGGTTTAGGGTCAGGGTTAGGGTTAGGGTTAGGGTTATATGGGCTAGGGTTAGGGTTAGGGTTAGGGTTAGGGTTAGGGTTAGGGTTAGGGTTAGGGTTAGGGTTATGGTTAGGTGGGTTTGGGTTATGGTTAGGGTTATTTTGGTAAAGGTTAGGCTTAGGTTTAGTGTTAGGGCTATTTGGTTTAGGGTTATGGTTAGGGTTATTTGGTTTAGGGTTAGGTTTAGGGTCAGGGTTAGGGTTAGGGTTATTTGGGCTAGGGTTAGGGTTAGGGTTAGGGTTAGGGTTAGGGTTAGGGTTAGGGTTATGGTTAGTTGGGTTTGGGTTATGGTTAGGGTTATTTTGGTAAAGGTTAGGCTTATGGTTAGTGTTAGGGCTAGTTCGTTTAGGGTTAGGGTTAGGGTTATTTGGTTTAGGGTTAGGTTTAGGGTCAGGATTAGGGTTAGGGTTAGGGTTATTTGGGCTAGGGTTAGGGTTAGGGTTAGGGTTAGGGTTAGGGTTAGGGTTAGGGTTAGGGTTATGGTTAGTTGGGTTTGGGTTATGGTTAGGGTTATTTTGGTAAAGGTTAGGCTTATGGTTAGTGTTAGGGCTAGTTGGTTTAGGGTTATGGTTAGGGTTATTTGGTTTAGGGTTAGGTTTAGGGTCAGGGTTAGGGTTAGGGTTATTTGGGCTAGGGTTAGGGTTAGGGTTAGGGTTAGGGTTAGGGTTAGGGTTATGGTTAGTTGGGTTTGGGTTATGGTTAGGGTTATTTTGGTAAAGGTTAGGCTTATGGTTAGTGTTAGGGCTAGTTGGTTTAGGGTTAGGGTTAGGGTTATTTGGTTTAGGGTTAGGTTTAGGGTCAGGGTTAGGGTTAGGGTTAGGGTTATTTGGGCTAGGGTTAGGGTTAGGGTTAGGGTTAGGGTTATGGTTAGTTGGGTTAGGGTTATGGTTAGGGTTATTTTGGTAAAGGTTAGGCTTATGGTTAGTGTTAGGGCTAGTTGGTTTAGGGTTAGGGTTAGGGTTATTTGGTTTAGGGTTAGGTTTAGGGTCAGGGTTAGGGTTAGGGTTAGGGTTATTTGGGCTAGGGTTAGGGTTAGGGTTAGGGTTAGGGTTAGGGTTAGGGTTATGGTTAGTTGGGTTAGGGTTATGGTTAGGGTTATTTTGGTAAAGGTTAGGCTTATGGTTAGTGTTAGGGCTAGTTGGTTTAGGGTTAGGGTTATTTGGTTTAGGGTTAGGTTTAGGGTCAGGGTTAGGGTTAGGGTTATTTGGGCTAGGGTTAGGGTTAGGGTTAGGGTTAGGGTTATGGTTAGTTGGGTTTGGGTTATGGTTAGGGTTATTTTGGTAAAGGTTAGGCTTATGGTTAGTGTTAGGGCTAGTTGGTTTAGGGTTAGGGTTAGGGTTATTTGGTTTAGGGTTAGGTTTAGGGTCAGGGTTAGGGTTAAGGTTATTTGGGCTAGGGTTAGGGTTAGGGTTAGGGTTAGGGTTATGGTTAGTTGGGTTAGGGTTATGGTTAGGGTTATTTTGGTAAAGGTTAGGCTTATGGTTAGTGTTAGGGCTAGTTGGTTTAGGGTTAGGGTTAGGGTTATTTGGTTTAGGGTTAGGTTTAGGGTCAGGGTTAGGGTTAGGGTTAGGGTTATTTGGGCTAGGGTTAGGGTTAGGGTTAGGGTTAGGGTTAGGGTTAGGGTTAGGGTTAGGGTTATGGTTAGTTGGGTTAGGGTTATGGTTAGGGTTATTTTGGTAAAGGTTAGGCTTATGGTTAGTGTTAGGGCTAGTTGGTTTAGGGTTAGGGTTAGGGTTATTTGGTTTAGGGTTAGGTTTAGGGTCAGGGTTAGGGTTAGGGTTAGGGTTATTTGGGCTAGGGTTAGGGTTAGGGTTAGGGTTAGGGTTAGGGTTATGGT
>NW_028276373.1:175000-202500 GCF_052056855.1 Sturnus vulgaris
GGTTAGGGTTATGGTTAGTTGGGTTAGGGTTATGGTTAGGGTTATTTTGGTAAAGGTTAGGCTTATGGTTAGTGTTAGGGCTAGTTGGTTTAGGGTTAGGGTTAGGGTTATTTGGTTTAGGGTTAGGTTTAGGGTCAGGGTTAGGGTTAGGGTTAGGGTTATTTGGGCTAGGGTTAGGGTTAGGGTTAGGGTTAGGGTTAGGGTTAGGGTTATGGTTAGTTGGGTTTGGGTTATGGTTAGGGTTATTTTGGTAAAGGTTAGGCTTATGGTTAGTGTTAGGGCTAGTTGCTTTAGGGTTAGGGTTAGGGTTATTTGGTTTAGGGTTAGGTTTAGGGTCAGGGTTAGGGTTAGGGTTAGGGTTATTTGGGCTAGGGTTAGGGTTAGGGTTAGGGTTAGGGTTAGTTGGGTTAGAGTTATGGTTAGGGTTATTTTGGTAAAGGTTAGGCTTAGGGTTAGTGTTAGGGCTAGTTGGTTTAGGGTTAGGGTTAGGGTTATTTGGTTTAGGGTTAGGTTTAGGGTCAGGGTTAGGGTTAGGGTTAGGGTTATATGGGCTAGGGTTAGGGTTAGGGTTAGGGTTAGGGTTAGGGTTAGGGTTAGGGTTAGGGTTAGGGTTAGGGTTAGGGTTAGGGTTATGGTTAGGTGGGTTTGGGTTATGGTTAGGGTTATTTTGGTAAAGGTTAGGCTTAGGTTTAGTGTTAGGGCTATTTGGTTTAGGGTTAGGGTTAGGGTTATTTGGGCTAGGGTTAGGGTTAGGGTTAGGGTTAGGGTTATGGTTAGTTGGGTTTGGGTTATGGTTAGGGTTATTTTGGTAAAGGTTAGGCTTATGGTTAGTGTTAGGGCTAGTTGGTTTAGGGTTAGGGTTAGGGTTATTTGGTTTAGGGTTAGGTTTAGGGTCAGGGTTAGGGTTAGGGTTATTTGGGCTAGGGTTAGGGTTATGGTTAGGCTTAGGGTTAGGGTTAGGGTTATGGTTAGTTGGGTTAGGGTTATGGTTAGGGTTATTTTGGTAAAGGTTAGGCTTATGGTTAGTGTTAGGGCTAGTTGGTTTAGGGTTAGGGTTAGGGTTATTTGGTTTAGGGTTAGGTTTAGGGTCAGGGTTAGGGTTAGGGTTAGGCTTAGGGTTAGGGTTAGGGTTAGGGTTAGGGTTAGGGTTAGGGTTAGGGTTAGGGTTAGGGTTAGGTTTAGGGTCAGGGTTAGGGTTAGGGTTAGGGTTATTTGGGCTAGGGTTAGGGTTAGGGTTAGGGTTAGGGTTAGGGTTATGGTTAGTTGGGTTTGGGTTATGGTTAGGGTTATTTTGGTAAAGGTTAGGCTTATGGTTAGTGTTAGGGCTAGTTGGTTTAGGGTTAGGGTTAGGGTTATTTGGTTTAGGGTTAGGTTTAGGGTCAGGGTTAGGGTTAGGGTTATTTGGGCTAGGGTTAGGGTTAGGGTTAGGGTTAGGGTTAGGGTTATGGTTAGTTGGGTTAGGGTTATGGTTAGGGTTATTTTGGTAAAGGTTAGGCTTATGGTTAGTGTTAGGGCTAGTTGGTTTAGGGTTAGGGTTAGGGTTATTTGGTTTAGGGTTAGGTTTAGGGTCAGGGTTAGGGTTAGGGTTAGGGTTATTTGGGCTAGGGTTAGGGTTAGGGTTAGGGTTAGGGTTAGGGTTAGGGTTATGGTTAGTTGGGTTTGGGTTATGGTTAGGGTTATTTTGGTAAAGGTTAGGCTTATGGTTAGTGTTAGGGCTAGTTGGTTTAGGGTTAGGGTTAGGGTTATTTGGTTTAGGGTTAGGTTTAGGGTCAGGGTTAGGGTTAGGGTTAGGGTTATTTGGGCTAGGGTTAGGGTTAGGGTTAGGGTTAGGGTTAGGGTTATGGTTAGTTGGGTTTGGGTTATGGTTAGGGTTATTTTGGTAAAGGTTAGGCTTATGGTTAGTGTTAGGGCTAGTTGGTTTAGGGTTAGGGTTAGGGTTATTTGGTTTAGGGTTAGGTTTAGGGTCAGGGTTAGGGTTAGGGTTAGGGTTATTTGGGCTAGGGTTAGGGTTAGGGTTAGGGTTAGGGTTAGGGTTAGGGTTAGGGTTAGGGTTAGGGTTAGGGTTATGATTAGGGTTAGGGTTAGGGTTATGGTTAGGGTTATTTTGGTAAAGGTTAGGCTTATGGTTAGTGTTAGGGCTAGTTGGTTTAGGGTTAGGGTTATTTGGTTTAGGGTTAGGTTTAGGGTCAGGGTTAGGGTTAGGGTTTTTTGGGCTAGGGTTAGGGTTAGGGTTAGGGTTAGGGTTAGTTGGGTTAGGGTTATGGTTAGGGTTATTTTGGTAAAGGTTAGGCTTATGGTTAGTGTTAGGGCTAGTTGGTTTAGGGTTAGGGTTAGGGTTATTTGGTTTAGGGTTAGGTTTAGGGTCAGGGTTAGGGTTAGGGTTAGGGTTATTTGGGCTAGGGTTAGGGTTAGGGTTAGGGTTAGGGTTAGGGTTAGGGTTAGGGTTAGGGTTAGGGTTATGGTTAGTTGGGTTTGGGTTATGGTTAGGGTTATTTTGGTAAAGGTTAGGCTTATGGTTAGTGTTAGGGCTAGTTGGTTTAGGGTTAGGGTTAGGGTTATTTGGTTTAGGGTTAGGTTTAGGGTCAGGGTTAGGGTTAGGGTTAGGGTTATTTGGGCTAGGGTTAGGGTTAGGGTTAGGGTTAGGGTTAGGGTTATGGTTAGTTGGGTTTGGGTTATGGTTAGGGTTATTTTGGTAAAGGTTAGGCTTATGGTTAGTGTTAGGGCTAGTTGGTTTAGGGTTAGGGTTAGGGTTATTTGGTTTAGGGTTAGGTTTAGGGTCAGGGTTATGGTTAGGGTTATTTGGGCTAGGGTTAGGGTTAGGGTTAGGGTTAGGGTTAGGGTTAGGGTTATTTTGGTAAAGGTTAGGCTTATGGTTAGTGTTAGGGCTAGTTGGTTTAGGGTTAGGGTTAGGGTTATTTGGTTTAGGGTTAGGTTTAGGGTCAGGGTTAGGGTTAGGGTTAGGGTTATTTGGGCTAGGGTTAGGGTTAGGGTTAGGGTTAGGGTTATGGTTAGTTGGGTTAGGGTTATGGTTAGGGTTATTTTGGTAAAGGTTAGGCTTATGGTTAGTGTTAGGGCTAGTTGGTTTAGGGTTAGGGTTAGGGTTATTTGGTTTAGGGTTAGGTTTAGGGTCAGGGTTAGGGTTAGGGTTAGGGTTATGGTTAGTTGGGTTTGGGTTATGGTTAGGGTTATTTTGGTAAAGGTTAGGCTTATGGTTAGTGTTAGGGCTAGTTGGTTTAGGGTTAGGGTTAGGGTTATTTGGTTTAGGGTTAGGTTTAGGGTCAGGGTTAGGGTTAGGGTTATTTGGGCTAGGGTTAGGGTTAGGGTTAGGGTTAGGGTTAGGGTTATGGTTAGTTGGGTTAGGGTTATGGTTAGGGTTATTTTGGTAAAGGTTAGGCTTATGGTTAGTGTTAGGGCTAGTTGGTTTAGGGTTAGGGTTATTTGGTTTAGGGTTAGGTTTAGGGTCAGGGTTAGGGTTAGGGTTATTTGGGCTAGGGTTAGGGTTAGGGTTAGGGTTAGGGTTATGGTTAGTTGGGTTTGGGTTATGGTTAGGGTTATTTTGGTAAAGGTTAGGCTTATGGTTAGTGTTAGGGCTAGTTGGTTTAGGGTTAGGGTTAGGGTTATTTGGTTTAGGGTTAGGTTTAGGGTCAGGGTTAGGGTTAAGGTTAGGGTTATTTGGGCTAGGGTTAGGGTTAGGGTTAGGGTTAGGGTTAGGGTTATGGTTAGTTGGGTTAGGGTTATGGTTAGGGTTATTTTGGTAAAGGTTAGGCTTATGGTTAGTGTTAGGGCTAGTTGGTTTAGGGTTAGGGTTAGGGTTATTTGGTTTAGGGTTAGGTTTAGGGTCAGGGTTAGGGTTAGGGTTAGGGTTATTTGGGCTAGGGTTAGGGTTAGGGTTAGGGTTAGGGTTAGGGTTATGGTTAGTTGGGTTTGGGTTATGGTTAGGGTTATTTTGGTAAAGGTTAGGCTTATGGTTAGTGTTAGGGCTAGTTGGTTTAGGGTTAGGGTTAGGGTTATTTGGTTTAGGGTTAGGTTTAGGGTCAGGGTTAGGGTTAGGGTTAGGGTTATTTGGGCTAGGGTTAGGGTTAGGGTTAGGGTTAGGGTTAGGGTTAGTTGGGTTAGAGTTATGGTTAGGGTTATTTTGGTAAAGGTTAGGCTTAGGGTTAGTGTTAGGGCTAGTTGGTTTAGGGTTAGGGTTAGGGTTATTTGGTTTAGGGTTAGGTTTCGGGTCAGGGTTAGGGTTAGGTTAGGGTTATATGGGCTAGGGTTAGGGTTAGGGTTAGGGTTAGGGTTAGGGTTAGGGTTAGGGTTAGGGTTATGGTTAGGTGGGTTTGGGTTATGGTTAGGGTTATGTTGGTAAAGGTTAGGCTTATGGTTAGTGTTAGGGCTAGTTGGTTTAGGGTTAGGGTTAGGGTTATTTGGTTTAGGGTTAGGTTTAGGGTCAGGGTTAGGGTTAGGGTTAGGGTTATTTGGGCTAGGGTTAGGGTTAGGGTTAGGGTTAGGGTTAGGGTTATGGTTAGTTGGGTTAGGGTTATGGTTAGGGTTATTTTGGTAAAGGTTAGGCTTATGGTTACTGTTAGGGCTAGTTCGTTTAGGGTTAGGGTTAGGGTTATTTGGTTTAGGGTTAGGTTTAGGGTCAGGGTTAGGGTTAGGGTTAGGGTTATTTGGGCTAGGGTTAGGGTTAGGGTTAGGGTTAGGGTTATGGTTAGTTGGGTTAGGGTTATGGTTAGGGTTATTTTGGTAAAGGTTAGGCTTATGGTTAGTGTTAGGGCTAGTTGGTTTAGGGTTAGGGTTAGGGTTATTTGGTTTAGGGTTAGGTTTAGGGTCAGGGTTAGGGTTAGGGTTAGGGTTATTTGGGCTAGGGTTAGGGTTAGGGTTAGGGTTAGGGTTAGGGTTATGGTTAGTTGGGTTTGGGTTATGGTTAGGGTTATTTTGGTAAAGGTTAGGCTTATGGTTAGTGTTAGGGCTAGTTGCTTTAGGGTTAGGGTTAGGGTTATTTGGTTTAGGGTTAGGTTTAGGGTCAGGGTTAGGGTTAGGGTTAGGGTTATTTGGGCTAGGGTTAGGGTTAGGGTTAGGGTTAGGGTTAGTTGGGTTAGAGTTATGGTTAGGGTTATTTTGGTAAAGGTTAGGCTTAGGGTTAGTGTTAGGGCTAGTTGGTTTAGGGTTAGGGTTAGGGTTATTTGGTTTAGGGTTAGGTTTAGGGTCAGGGTTAGGGTTAGGGTTAGGGTTATATGGGCTAGGGTTAGGGTTAGGGTTAGGGTTAGGGTTAGGGTTAGGGTTAGGGTTAGGGTTAGGGTTAGGGTTATGGTTAGGTGGGTTTGGGTTATGGTTAGGGTTATTTTGGTAAAGGTTAGGCTTAGGTTTAGTGTTAGGGCTATTTGGTTTAGGGTTAGGGTTAGGGTTATTTGGGCTAGGGTTAGGGTTAGGGTTAGGGTTAGGGTTATGGTTAGTTGGGTTTGGGTTATGGTTAGGGTTATTTTGGTAAAGGTTAGGCTTATGGTTAGTGTTAGGGCTAGTTGGTTTAGGGTTAGGGTTAGGGTTATTTGGTTTAGGGTTAGGTTTAGGGTCAGGGTTAGGGTTAGGGTTATTTGGGCTAGGGTTAGGGTTATGGTTAGGCTTAGGGTTAGGGTTAGGGTTATGGTTAGTTGGGTTAGGGTTATGGTTAGGGTTATTTTGGTAAAGGTTAGGCTTATGGTTAGTGTTAGGGCTAGTTGGTTTAGGGTTAGGGTTAGGGTTATTTGGTTTAGGGTTAGGTTTAGGGTCAGGGTTAGGGTTAGGGTTAGGCTTAGGGTTAGGGTTAGGGTTAGGGTTAGGGTTAGGGTTAGGGTTATGGTTAGTTGGGTTTGGGTTATGGTTAGGGCTATTTTGGTAAAGGTTAGGCTTATGGTTAGTGTTAGGGCTAGTTGGTTTAGGGTTAGGGTTAGGGTTATTTGGTTTAGGGTTAGGTTTAGGGTCAGGGTTAGGGTTAGGGTTATTTGGGCTAGGGTTAGGGTTAGGGTTAGGGTTAGGGTTAGGGTTATGGTTAGTTGGGTTAGGGTTATGGTTAGGGTTATTTTGGTAAAGGTTAGGGTTATGGTTAGTGTTAGGGCTAGTTGGTTTAGGGTTAGGGTTAGGGTTATTTGGTTTAGGGTTAGGTTTAGGGTCAGGGTTAGGGTTAGGGTTAGGGTTATTTGGGCTAGGGTTAGGGTTAGGGTTAGGGTTAGGGTTAGGGTTAGGGTTAGGGTTAGGGTTATGATTAGTTGGGTTAGGGTTATGGTTAGGGTTATTTTGGTAAAGGTTAGGCTTATGGTTAGTGTTAGGGCTAGTTGGTTTAGGGTTAGGGTTAGGGTTATTTGGTTTAGGGTTAGGTTTAGGGTCAGGGTTAGGGTTAGGGTTAGGGTTATTTGGTTTAGGGTTAGGGTTAAAGTTAGGGTTAGGGTTAGGGTTAGGGTTATGTTTAGTTGGGTTTGGGTAATGGTTAGTGTTATTTTGGTAAAGGTTAGGCTTATGGTTAGTGTTAGGGCTAGTTGGTTTAGGGTTAGGGTTAGGGTTATTTGGTTTAGGGTTAGGTTTAGGGTCAGGGTTAGGGTTAGGGTTATTTGGGCTAGGGTTAGGGTTAGGGTTAGGGTTAGGGTTAGGGTTAGGGTTAGGGTTAGTTGGGTTAGGGTTATGGTTAGGGTTATTTTGGTAAAGGTTAGGCTTATGGTTAGTGTTAGGGCTAATTGGTTTAGGGTTAGGGTTAGGGTTATTTGGTTTAGGGTTAGGTTTAGGGTCAGGGTTAGGGTTAGGGTTATTTGGGCTAGGGTTAGGGTTAGGGTTAGGGTTAGGGTTAGTTGGGTTAGGGTTATGGTTAGGGTTATTTTGGTAAAGGTTAGGCTTATGGTTAGTGTTAGGGCTAATTGGTTTAGGGTTAGGGTTAGGGTTATTTGGTTTAGGGTTAGGTTTAGGGTCAGGGTTAGGGTTAGGGTTAGGGTTATTTGGGCTAGGGTTAGGGTTAGGGTTAGGGTTATTTGGGCTAGGGTTATGGTTAGTTGGGTTTGGGTTATGGTTAGGGCTATTTTGGTAAAGGTTAGGCTTATGGTTAGTGTTAGGGCTAGTTGGTTTAGGGTTAGGGTTAGGGTTATTTGGTTTAGGGTTAGGTTTAGGGTCAGGGTTAGGGTTAGGGTTATTTGGGCTAGGGTTAGGGTTAGGGTTAGGGTTAGGGTTATGGTTAGTTGGGTTAGGGTTATGGTTAGGGTTATTTTGGTAAAGGTTAGGCTTATGGTTAGTGTTAGGGCTAGTTGGTTTAGGGTTAGGGTTAGGGTTATTTGGTTTAGGGTTAGGTTTAGGGTCAGGGTTAGGGTTAGGGTTAGGGTTATTTGGGCTAGGGTTAGGGTTAGGGTTAGGGTTAGGGTTAGGGTTAGGGTTAGGGTTAGGGTTAGGGTTAGGGTTATGGTTAGTTGGGTTTGGGTTATGGTTAGGGTTATTTTGGTAAAGGTTAGGCTTATGGTTAGTGTTAGGGCTAGTTGGTTTAGGGTTAGGGTTAGGGTTATTTGGTTTAGGGTTAGGTTTAGGGTCAGGGTTAGGGTTAGGGTTAGGGTTATTTGGGCTAGGGTTAGGGTTAGGGTTAGGGTTAGGGTTAGGGTTAGGGTTATGGTTAGTTGGGTTTGGGTTATGGTTAGGGTTATTTTGGTAAAGGTTAGGCTTATGGTTAGTGTTAGGGCTAGTTGGTTTAGGGTTAGGGTTAGGGTTATTTGGTTTAGGGTTAGGTTTAGGGTCAGGGTTAGGGTTAGGGTTAGGGTTATTTGGGCTAGGGTTAGGGTTAGGGTTAGGGTTAGGGTTAGGGTTAGGGTTAGGGTTAGGGTTAGGGTTAGGGTTATGATTAGTTGGGTTAGGGTTATGGTTAGGGTTATTTTGGTAAAGGTTAGGCTTATGGTTAGTGTTAGGGCTAGTTGGTTTAGGGTTAGGGTTAGGGTTATTTGGTTTAGGGTTAGGTTTAGGGTCAGGGTTAGGGTTAGGGTTTTTTGGGCTAGGGTTAGGGTTAGGGTTATGGTTAGTTGGGTTAGGGTTATGGTTAGGGTTATTTTGGTAAAGGTTAGGCTTATGGTTAGTGTTAGGGCTAGTTGGTTTAGGGTTAGGGTTAGGGTTATTTGGTTTAGGGTTAGGTTTAGGGTCAGTGTTAGGGTTAGGGTTAGGGTTATTTGGGCTAGGGTTAGGGTTAGGGTTAGGGTTAGGGTTAGGGTTAGGGTTAGGGTTAGGGTTATGGTTAGTTGGGTTTGGGTTATGGTTAGGGTTATTTTGGTAAAGGTTAGGCTTATGGTTAGTGTTAGGGCTAGTTGGTTTAGGGTTAGGGTTAGGGTTATTTGGTTTAGGGTTAGGTTTAGGGTCAGGGTTAGGGTTAGGGTTAGGGTTATTTGGGCTAGGGTTAGGGTTAGGGTTAGGGTTAGGGTTATGATTAGTTGGGTTTGGGTTATGGTTAGGGTTATTTTGGTAAAGGTTAGGCTTATGGTTAGTGTTAGGGCTAGTTGGTTTAGGGTTAGGGTTAGGGTTATTTGGTTTAGGGTTAGGTTTAGGGTCAGGGTTAGGGTTAGGGTTAGGGTTATTTGGGCTAGGGTTAGGGTTAGGGTTAGGGTTAGGGTTATGGTTAGTTGGGTTAGGGTTATGGTTAGGGTTATTTTGGTAAAGGTTAGGCTTATGGTTAGTGTTAGGGCTAGTTGGTTTAGGGTTAGGGTTAGGGTTATTTGGTTTAGGGTTAGGTTTAGGGTCAGGGTTAGGGTTAGGGTTAGGGTTATTTGGGCTAGGGTTAGGGTTAGGGTTAGGGTTAGGGTTAGGGTTAGGGTTATGGTTAGTTGGGTTTGGGTTATGGTTAGGGTTATTTTGGTAAAGGTTAGGCTTATGGTTAGTGTTAGGGCTAGTTGCTTTAGGGTTAGGGTTAGGGTTATTTGGTTTAGGGTTAGGTTTAGGGTCAGGGTTAGGGTTAGGGTTAGGGTTATTTGGGCTAGGGTTAGGGTTAGGGTTAGGGTTAGGGTTAGTTGGGTTAGAGTTATGGTTAGGGTTATTTTGGTAAAGGTTAGGCTTAGGGTTAGTGTTAGGGCTAGTTGGTTTAGGGTTAGGGTTAGGGTTATTTGGTTTAGGGTTAGGTTTAGGGTCAGGGTTAGGGTTAGGGTTAGGGTTATATGGGCTAGGGTTAGGGTTAGGGTTAGGGTTAGGGTTAGGGTTAGGGTTAGGGTTAGGGTTAGGGTTAGGGTTATGGTTAGGTGGGTTTGGGTTATGGTTAGGGTTATTTTGGTAAAGGTTAGGCTTAGGTTTAGTGTTAGGGCTATTTGGTTTAGGGTTAGGGTTAGGGTTATTTGGGCTAGGGTTAGGGTTAGGGTTAGGGTTAGGGTTATGGTTAGTTGGGTTTGGGTTATGGTTAGGGTTATTTTGGTAAAGGTTAGGCTTATGGTTAGTGTTAGGGCTAGTTGGTTTAGGGTTAGGGTTAGGGTTATTTGGTTTAGGGTTAGGTTTAGGGTCAGGGTTAGGGTTAGGGTTATTTGGGCTAGGGTTAGGGTTATGGTTAGGCTTAGGGTTAGGGTTAGGGTTATGGTTAGTTGGGTTAGGGTTATGGTTAGGGTTATTTTGGTAAAGGTTAGGCTTATGGTTAGTGTTAGGGCTAGTTGGTTTAGGGTTAGGGTTAGGGTTATTTGGTTTAGGGTTAGGTTTAGGGTCAGGGTTAGGGTTAGGGTTAGGCTTAGGGTTAGGGTTAGGGTTAGGGTTAGGGTTAGGGTTAGGGTTAGGGTTAGGGTTAGGGTTAGGGTTAGGTTTAGGGTCAGGGTTAGGGTTAGGGTTAGGGTTATTTGGGCTAGGGTTAGGGTTAGGGTTAGGGTTAGGGTTAGGGTTATGGTTAGTTGGGTTTGGGTTATGGTTAGGGTTATTTTGGTAAAGGTTAGGCTTATGGTTAGTGTTAGGGCTAGTTGGTTTAGGGTTAGGGTTAGGGTTATTTGGTTTAGGGTTAGGTTTAGGGTCAGGGTTAGGGTTAGGGTTATTTGGGCTAGGGTTAGGGTTAGGGTTAGGGTTAGGGTTAGGGTTATGGTTAGTTGGGTTAGGGTTATGGTTAGGGTTATTTTGGTAAAGGTTAGGCTTATGGTTAGTGTTAGGGCTAGTTGGTTTAGGGTTAGGGTTAGGGTTATTTGGTTTAGGGTTAGGTTTAGGGTCAGGGTTAGGGTTAGGGTTAGGGTTATTTGGGCTAGGGTTAGGGTTAGGGTTAGGGTTAGGGTTAGGGTTAGGGTTATGGTTAGTTGGGTTTGGGTTATGGTTAGGGTTATTTTGGTAAAGGTTAGGCTTATGGTTAGTGTTAGGGCTAGTTGGTTTAGGGTTAGGGTTAGGGTTATTTGGTTTAGGGTTAGGTTTAGGGTCAGGGTTAGGGTTAGGGTTAGGGTTATTTGGGCTAGGGTTAGGGTTAGGGTTAGGGTTAGGGTTAGGGTTATGGTTAGTTGGGTTTGGGTTATGGTTAGGGTTATTTTGGTAAAGGTTAGGCTTATGGTTAGTGTTAGGGCTAGTTGGTTTAGGGTTAGGGTTAGGGTTATTTGGTTTAGGGTTAGGTTTAGGGTCAGGGTTAGGGTTAGGGTTAGGGTTATTTGGGCTAGGGTTAGGGTTAGGGTTAGGGTTAGGGTTAGGGTTAGGGTTAGGGTTAGGGTTAGGGTTAGGGTTAGGGTTATGATTAGGGTTAGGGTTAGGGTTATGGTTAGGGTTATTTTGGTAAAGGTTAGGCTTATGGTTAGTGTTAGGGCTAGTTGGTTTAGGGTTAGGGTTATTTGGTTTAGGGTTAGGTTTAGGGTCAGGGTTAGGGTTAGGGTTTTTTGGGCTAGGGTTAGGGTTAGGGTTAGGGTTAGGGTTAGTTGGGTTAGGGTTATGGTTAGGGTTATTTTGGTAAAGGTTAGGCTTATGGTTAGTGTTAGGGCTAGTTGGTTTAGGGTTAGGGTTAGGGTTATTTGGTTTAGGGTTAGGTTTAGGGTCAGGGTTAGGGTTAGGGTTAGGGTTATTTGGGCTAGGGTTAGGGTTAGGGTTAGGGTTAGGGTTAGGGTTAGGGTTAGGGTTAGGGTTAGGGTTATGGTTAGTTGGGTTTGGGTTATGGTTAGGGTTATTTTGGTAAAGGTTAGGCTTATGGTTAGTGTTAGGGCTAGTTGGTTTAGGGTTAGGGTTAGGGTTATTTGGTTCAGGGTTAGGTTTAGGGTCAGGGTTAGGGTTAGGGTTAGGGTTATTTGGGCTAGGGTTAGGGTTAGGGTTAGGGTTAGGGTTAGGGTTATGGTTAGTTGGGTTTGGGTTATGGTTAGGGTTATTTTGGTAAAGGTTAGGCTTATGGTTAGTGTTAGGGCTAGTTGGTTTAGGGTTAGGGTTAGGGTTATTTGGTTTAGGGTTAGGTTTAGGGTCAGGGTTAGGGTTAGGGTTATTTGGGCTAGGGTTAGGGTTAGGGTTAGGGTTAGGGTTAGGGTTAGGGTTATTTTGGTAAAGGTTAGGCTTATGGTTAGTGTTAGGGCTAGTTGGTTTAGGGTTAGGGTTAGGGTTATTTGGTTTAGGGTTAGGTTTAGGGTCAGGGTTAGGGTTAGGGTTAGGGTTATTTGGGCTAGGGTTAGGGTTAGGGTTAGGGTTAGGGTTATGGTTAGTTGGGTTAGGGTTATGGTTAGGGTTATTTTGGTAAAGGTTAGGCTTATGGTTAGTGTTAGGGCTAGTTGGTTTAGGGTTAGGGTTAGGGTTATTTGGTTTAGGGTTAGGTTTAGGGTCAGGGTTAGGGTTAGGGTTAGGGTTATGGTTAGTTGGGTTTGGGTTATGGTTAGGGTTATTTTGGTAAAGGTTAGGCTTATGGTTAGTGTTAGGGCTAGTTGGTTTAGGGTTAGGGTTAGGGTTATTTGGTTTAGGGTTAGGTTTAGGGTCAGGGTTAGGGTTAGGGTTATTTGGGCTAGGGTTAGGGTTAGGGTTAGGGTTAGGGTTAGGGTTAGGGTTAGTTGGGTTAGGGTTATGGTTAGGGTTATTTTGGTAAAGGTTAGGCTTATGGTTAGTGTTAGGGCTAGTTGGTTTAGGGTTAGGGTTATTTGGTTTAGGGTTAGGTTTAGGGTCAGGGTTAGGGTTAGGGTTATTTGGGCTAGGGTTAGGGTTAGGGTTAGGGTTAGGGTTATGGTTAGTTGGGTTTGGGTTATGGTTAGGGTTATTTTGGTAAAGGTTAGGCTTATGGTTAGTGTTAGGGCTAGTTGGTTTAGGGTTAGGGTTAGGGTTATTTGGTTTAGGGTTAGGTTTAGGGTCAGGGTTAGGGTTAAGGTTAGGGTTATTTGGGCTAGGGTTAGGGTTAGGGTTAGGGTTAGGGTTAGGGTTATGGTTAGTTGGGTTAGGGTTATGGTTAGGGTTATTTTGGTAAAGGTTAGGCTTATGGTTAGTGTTAGGGCTAGTTGGTTTAGGGTTAGGGTTAGGGTTATTTGGTTTAGGGTTAGGTTTAGGGTCAGGGTTAGGGTTAGGGTTAGGGTTATTTGGGCTAGGGTTAGGGTTAGGGTTAGGGTTAGGGTTAGGGTTATGGTTAGTTGGGTTTGGGTTATGGTTAGGGTTATTTTGGTAAAGGTTAGGCTTATGGTTAGTGTTAGGGCTAGTTGGTTTAGGGTTAGGGTTAGGGTTATTTGGTTTAGGGTTAGGTTTAGGGTCAGGGTTAGGGTTAGGGTTAGGGTTATTTGGGCTAGGGTTAGGGTTAGGGTTAGGGTTAGGGTTAGGGTTAGTTGGGTTAGAGTTATGGTTAGGGTTATTTTGGTAAAGGTTAGGCTTAGGGTTAGTGTTAGGGCTAGTTGGTTTAGGGTTAGGGTTAGGGTTATTTGGTTTAGGGTTAGGTTTCGGGTCAGGGTTAGGGTTAGGGTTAGGGTTATATGGGCTAGGGTTAGGGTTAGGGTTAGGGTTAGGGTTAGGGTTAGGGTTAGGGTTAGGGTTATGGTTAGGTGGGTTTGGGTTATGGTTAGGGTTATGTTGGTAAAGGTTAGGCTTATGGTTAGTGTTAGGGCTAGTTGGTTTAGGGTTAGGGTTAGGGTTATTTGGTTTAGGGTTAGGTTTAGGGTCAGGGTTAGGGTTAGGGTTAGGGTTATTTGGGCTAGGGTTAGGGTTAGGGTTAGGGTTAGGGTTAGGGTTAGGGTTATGGTTAGTTGGGTTAGGGTTATGGTTAGGGTTATTTTGGTAAAGGTTAGGCTTATGGTTACTGTTAGGGCTAGTTCGTTTAGGGTTAGGGTTAGGGTTATTTGGTTTAGGGTTAGGTTTAGGGTCAGGGTTAGGGTTAGGGTTAGGGTTATTTGGGCTAGGGTTAGGGTTAGGGTTAGGGTTAGGGTTATGGTTAGTTGGGTTAGGGTTATGGTTAGGGTTATTTTGGTAAAGGTTAGGCTTATGGTTAGTGTTAGGGCTAGTTGGTTTAGGGTTAGGGTTAGGGTTATTTGGTTTAGGGTTAGGTTTAGGGTCAGGGTTAGGGTTAGGGTTAGGGTTATTTGGGCTAGGGTTAGGGTTAGGGTTAGGGTTAGGGTTAGGGTTATGGTTAGTTGGGTTTGGGTTATGGTTAGGGTTATTTTGGTAAAGGTTAGGCTTATGGTTAGTGTTAGGGCTAGTTGGTTTAGGGTTAGGGTTAGGGTTATTTGGTTTAGGGTTAGGTTTAGGGTCAGGGTTAGGGTTAGGGTTAGGGTTATTTGGGCTAGGGTTAGGGTTAGGGTTAGGGTTAGGGTTAGTTGGGTTAGAGTTATGGTTAGGGTTATTTTGGTAAAGGTTAGGCTTAGGGTTAGTGTTAGGGCTAGTTGGTTTAGGGTTAGGGTTAGGGTTATTTGGTTTAGGGTTAGGTTTAGGGTCAGGGTTAGGGTTAGGGTTAGGGTTATATGGGCTAGGGTTAGGGTTAGGGTTAGGGTTAGGGTTAGGGTTAGGGTTAGGGTTAGGGTTAGGGTTAGGGTTATGGTTAGGTGGGTTTGGGTTATGGTTAGGGTTATTTTGGTAAAGGTTAGGCTTAGGTTTAGTGTTAGGGCTATTTGGTTTAGGGTTAGGGTTAGGGTTATTTGGGCTAGGGTTAGGGTTAGGGTTAGGGTTAGGGTTATGGTTAGTTGGGTTTGGGTTATGGTTAGGGTTATTTTGGTAAAGGTTAGGCTTATGGTTAGTGTTAGGGCTAGTTGGTTTAGGGTTAGGGTTAGGGTTATTTGGTTTAGGGTTAGGTTTAGGGTCAGGGTTAGGGTTAGGGTTATTTGGGCTAGGGTTAGGGTTATGGTTAGGCTTAGGGTTAGGGTTAGGGTTATGGTTAGTTGGGTTAGGGTTATGGTTAGGGTTATTTTGGTAAAGGTTAGGCTTATGGTTAGTGTTAGGGCTAGTTGGTTTAGGGTTAGGGTTAGGGTTATTTGGTTTAGGGTTAGGTTTAGGGTCAGGGTTAGGGTTAGGGTTAGGCTTAGGGTTAGGGTTAGGGTTAGGGTTAGGGTTAGGGTTAGGGTTATGGTTAGTTGGGTTTGGGTTATGGTTAGGGCTATTTTGGTAAAGGTTAGGCTTATGGTTAGTGTTAGGGCTAGTTGGTTTAGGGTTAGGGTTAGGGTTATTTGGTTTAGGGTTAGGTTTAGGGTCAGGGTTAGGGTTAGGGTTATTTGGGCTAGGGTTAGGGTTAGGGTTAGGGTTAGGGTTAGGGTTAGGGTTAGGGTTAGGGTTAGGGTTAGGGTTAGGGTTATTTTGGTAAAGGTTAGGGTTATGGTTAGTGTTAGGGCTAGTTGGTTTAGGGTTAGGGTTAGGGTTATTTGGTTTAGGGTTAGGTTTAGGGTCAGGGTTAGGGTTAGGGTTAGGGTTATTTGGGCTAGGGTTAGGGTTAGGGTTAGGGTTAGGGTTAGGGTTAGGGTTAGGGTTATGGTTAGTTGGGTTTGGGTTATGGTTAGGGTTATTTTGGTAAAGGTTAGGCTTATGGTTAGTGTTAGGGCTAGTTGGTTTAGGGTTAGGGTTAGGGTTATTTGGTTTAGGGTTAGGTTTAGGGTCAGGGTTAGGGTTAGGGTTAGGGTTATTTGGGCTAGGGTTAGGGTTAGGGTTAGGGTTAGGGTTAGGGTTATGGTTAGTTGGGTTTGGGTTATGGTTAGGGTTATTTTGGTAAAGGTTAGGCTTATGGTTAGTGTTAGGGCTAGTTGGTTTAGGGTTAGGGTTAGGGTTATTTGGTTTAGGGTTAGGTTTAGGGTCAGGGTTAGGGTTAGGGTTAGGGTTATTTGGGCTAGGGTTAGGGTTAGGGTTAGGGTTAGGGTTAGGGTTAGGGTTAGGGTTAGGGTTAGGGTTATGATTAGGGTTAGGGTTAGGGTTATGGTTAGGGTTATTTTGGTAAAGGTTAGGCTTATGGTTAGTGTTAGGGCTAGTTGGTTTAGGGTTAGGGTTATTTGGTTTAGGGTTAGGTTTAGGGTCAGGGTTAGGGTTAGGGTTTTTTGGGCTAGGGTTAGGGTTAGGGTTAGGGTTAGGGTTAGGGTTAGTTGGGTTAGGGTTATGGTTAGGGTTATTTTGGTAAAGGTTAGGCTTATGGTTAGTGTTAGGGCTAGTTGGTTTAGGGTTAGGGTTAGGGTTATTTGGTTTAGGGTTAGGTTTAGGGTCAGGGTTAGGGTTAGGGTTAGGGTTATTTGGGCTAGGGTTAGGGTTAGGGTTAGGGTTAGGGTTAGGGTTAGGGTTAGGGTTAGGGTTAGGGTTAGGGTTATGGTTAGTTGGGTTAGGGTTATGGTTAGGGTTATTTTGGTAAAGGTTAGGCTTATGGTTAGTGTTAGGGCTAGTTGGTTTAGGGTTAGGGTTAGGGTTATTTGGTTTAGGGTTAGGTTTAGGGTCAGGGTTAGGGTTAGGGTTAGGGTTATATGGGCTAGGGTTAGGGTTAGGGTTAGGGTTAGGGTTAGGGTTAGGGTTAGGGTTAGGGTTAGGGTTAGGGTTATGGTTAGGTGGGTTTGGGTTATGGTTAGGGTTATTTTGGTAAAGGTTAGGCTTAGGTTTAGTGTTAGGGCTATTTGGTTTAGGGTTAGGGTTAGGGTTATTTGGGCTAGGGTTAGGGTTAGGGTTAGGGTTAGGGTTATGGTTAGTTGGGTTTGGGTTATGGTTAGGGTTATTTTGGTAAAGGTTAGGCTTATGGTTAGTGTTAGGGCTAGTTGGTTTAGGGTTAGGGTTAGGGTTATTTGGTTTAGGGTTAGGTTTAGGGTCAGGGTTAGGGTTAGGGTTATTTGGGCTAGGGTTAGGGTTATGGTTAGGCTTAGGGTTAGGGTTAGGGTTATGGTTAGTTGGGTTAGGGTTATGGTTAGGGTTATTTTGGTAAAGGTTAGGCTTATGGTTAGTGTTAGGGCTAGTTGGTTTAGGGTTAGGGTTAGGGTTATTTGGTTTAGGGTTAGGTTTAGGGTCAGGGTTAGGGTTAGGGTTAGGCTTAGGGTTAGGGTTAGGGTTAGGGTTAGGGTTAGGGTTAGGGTTATGGTTAGTTGGGTTTGGGTTATGGTTAGGGCTATTTTGGTAAAGGTTAGGCTTATGGTTAGTGTTAGGGCTAGTTGGTTTAGGGTTAGGGTTAGGGTTATTTGGTTTAGGGTTAGGTTTAGGGTCAGGGTTAGGGTTAGGGTTATTTGGGCTAGGGTTAGGGTTAGGGTTAGGGTTAGGGTTAGGGTTAGGGTTAGGGTTAGGGTTAGGGTTAGGGTTAGGGTTATTTTGGTAAAGGTTAGGGTTATGGTTAGTGTTAGGGCTAGTTGGTTTAGGGTTAGGGTTAGGGTTATTTGGTTTAGGGTTAGGTTTAGGGTCAGGGTTAGGGTTAGGGTTAGGGTTATTTGGGCTAGGGTTAGGGTTAGGGTTAGGGTTAGGGTTAGGGTTAGGGTTAGGGTTATGGTTAGTTGGGTTTGGGTTATGGTTAGGGTTATTTTGGTAAAGGTTAGGCTTATGGTTAGTGTTAGGGCTAGTTGGTTTAGGGTTAGGGTTAGGGTTATTTGGTTTAGGGTTAGGTTTAGGGTCAGGGTTAGGGTTAGGGTTAGGGTTATTTGGGCTAGGGTTAGGGTTAGGGTTAGGGTTAGGGTTAGGGTTATGGTTAGTTGGGTTTGGGTTATGGTTAGGGTTATTTTGGTAAAGGTTAGGCTTATGGTTAGTGTTAGGGCTAGTTGGTTTAGGGTTAGGGTTAGGGTTATTTGGTTTAGGGTTAGGTTTAGGGTCAGGGTTAGGGTTAGGGTTAGGGTTATTTGGGCTAGGGTTAGGGTTAGGGTTAGGGTTAGGGTTAGGGTTAGGGTTAGGGTTAGGGTTAGGGTTATGATTAGGGTTAGGGTTAGGGTTATGGTTAGGGTTATTTTGGTAAAGGTTAGGCTTATGGTTAGTGTTAGGGCTAGTTGGTTTAGGGTTAGGGTTATTTGGTTTAGGGTTAGGTTTAGGGTCAGGGTTAGGGTTAGGGTTTTTTGGGCTAGGGTTAGGGTTAGGGTTAGGGTTAGGGTTAGGGTTAGTTGGGTTAGGGTTATGGTTAGGGTTATTTTGGTAAAGGTTAGGCTTATGGTTAGTGTTAGGGCTAGTTGGTTTAGGGTTAGGGTTAGGGTTATTTGGTTTAGGGTTAGGTTTAGGGTCAGGGTTAGGGTTAGGGTTAGGGTTATTTGGGCTAGGGTTAGGGTTAGGGTTAGGGTTAGGGTTAGGGTTAGGGTTAGGGTTAGGGTTAGGGTTAGGGTTATGGTTAGTTGGGTTAGGGTTATGGTTAGGGTTATTTTGGTAAAGGTTAGGCTTATGGTTAGTGTTAGGGCTAGTTGGTTTAGGGTTAGGGTTAGGGTTATTTGGTTTAGGGTTAGGTTTAGGGTCAGGGTTAGGGTTAGGGTTAGGGTTATTTGGGCTAGGGTTAGGGTTAGGGTTAGGGTTAGGGTTAGGGTTATGGTTAGTTGGGTTTGGGTTATGGTTAGGGTTATTTTGGTAAAGGTTAGGCTTATGGTTAGTGTTAGGGCTAGTTGGTTTAGGGTTAGGGTTAGGGTTATTTGGTTTAGGGTTAGGTTTAGGGTCAGGGTTAGGGTTAGGGTTATTTGGGCTAGGGTTAGGGTTAGGGTTAGGGTTAGGGTTAGGGTTAGGGTTATTTTGGTAAAGGTTAGGCTTATGGTTAGTGTTAGGGCTAGTTGGTTTAGGGTTAGGGTTAGGGTTATTTGGTTTAGGGTTAGGTTTAGGGTCAGGGTTAGGGTTAGGGTTAGGGTTATTTGGGCTAGGGTAAGGGTTAGGGTTAGGGTTAGGGTTATGGTTAGTTGGGTTAGGGTTATGGTTAGGGTTATTTTGGTAAAGGTTAGGCTTATGGTTAGTGTTAGGGCTAGTTGGTTTAGGGTTAGGGTTAGGGTTATTTGGTTTAGGGTTAGGTTTAGGGTCAGGGTTAGGGTTAGGGTTAGGGTTATTTGGGCTAGGGTTAGGGTTAGGGTTAGGGTTAGGGTTAGGGTTAGGGTTATGGTTAGTTGGGTTAGGGTTATGGTTAGGGTTATTTTGGTAAAGGTTAGGCTTATGGTTAGTGTTAGGGCTAGTTGGTTTAGGGTTAGGGTTATTTGGTTTAGGGTTAGGTTTAGGGTCAGGGTTAGGGTTAGGGTTATTTGGGCTAGGGTTAGGGTTAGGGTTAGGGTTAGGGTTATGGTTAGTTGGGTTTGGGTTATGGTTAGGGTTATTTTGGTAAAGGTTAGGCTTATGGTTAGTGTTAGGGCTAGTTGGTTTAGGGTTAGGGTTAGGGTTATTTGGTTTAGGGTTAGGTTTAGGGTCAGGGTTAGGGTTAAGGTTAGGGTTATTTGGGCTAGGGTTAGGGTTAGGGTTAGGGTTAGGGTTAGGGTTATGGTTAGTTGGGTTAGGGTTATGGTTAGGGTTATTTTGGTAAAGGTTAGGCTTATGGTTAGTGTTAGGGCTAGTTGGTTTAGGGTTAGGGTTAGGGTTATTTGGTTTAGGGTTAGGTTTAGGGTCAGGGTTAGGGTTAGGGTTAGGGTTATTTGGGCTAGGGTTAGGGTTAGGGTTAGGGTTAGGGTTAGGGTTATGGTTAGTTGGGTTTGGGTTATGGTTAGGGTTATTTTGGTAAAGGTTAGGCTTATGGTTAGTGTTAGGGCTAGTTGGTTTAGGGTTAGGGTTAGGGTTATTTGGTTTAGGGTTAGGTTTAGGGTCAGGGTTAGGGTTAGGGTTAGGGTTATTTGGGCTAGGGTTAGGGTTAGGGTTAGGGTTAGTGTTAGGGTTAGTTGGGTTAGAGTTATGGTTAGGGTTATTTTGGTAAAGGTTAGGCTTAGGGTTAGTGTTAGGGCTAGTTGGTTTAGGGTTAGGGTTAGGGTTATTTGGTTTAGGGTTAGGTTTCGGGTCAGGGTTAGGGTTAGGGTTAGGGTTATATGGGCTAGGGTTAGGGTTAGGGTTAGGGTTAGGGTTAGGGTTAGGGTTAGGGTTATGGTTAGGTGGGTTTGGGTTATGGTTAGGGTTATGTTGGTAAAGGTTAGGCTTATGGTTAGTGTTAGGGCTAGTTGGTTTAGGGTTAGGGTTAGGGTTATTTGGTTTAGGGTTAGGTTTAGGGTCAGGGTTAGGGTTAGGGTTAGGGTTATTTGGGCTAGGGTTAGGGTTAGGGTTAGGGTTAGGGTTAGGGTTAGGGTTATGGTTAGTTGGGTTAGGGTTATGGTTAGGGTTATTTTGGTAAAGGTTAGGCTTATGGTTACTGTTAGGGCTAGTTCGTTTAGGGTTAGGGTTAGGGTTATTTGGTTTAGGGTTAGGTTTAGGGTCAGGGTTAGGGTTAGGGTTAGGGTTATTTGGGCTAGGGTTAGGGTTAGGGTTAGGGTTAGGGTTAGGGTTAGGGTTATGGTTAGTTGGGTTTGGGTTATGGTTAGGGTTATTTTGGTAAAGGTTAGGCTTATGGTTAGTGTTAGGGCTAGTTGGTTTAGGGTTAGGGTTAGGGTTATTTGGTTTAGGGTTAGGTTTAGGGTCAGGGTTAGGGTTAGGGTTATTTGGGCTAGGGTTAGGGTTAGGGTTAGGGTTAGGGTTAGGGTTATGGTTAGTTGGGTTTGGGTTATGGTTAGGGTTATTTTGGTAAAGGTTAGGCTTATGGTTAGTGTTAGGGCTAGTTGGTTTAGGGTTAGGGTTAGGGTTATTTGGTTTAGGGTTAGGTTTAGGGTCAGGGTTAGGGTTAGGGTTAGGGTTATTTGGGCTAGGGTTAGGGTTAGGGTTAGGGTTAGGGTTAGGGTTAGGGTTAGGGTTAGGGTTAGGGTTAGGGTTATGATTAGGGTTAGGGTTAGGGTTATGGTTAGGGTTATTTTGGTAAAGGTTAGGCTTATGGTTAGTGTTAGGGCTAGTTGGTTTAGGGTTAGGGTTATTTGGTTTAGGGTTAGGTTTAGGGTCAGGGTTAGGGTTAGGGTTTTTTGGGCTAGGGTTAGGGTTAGGGTTAGGGTTAGGGTTAGGGTTAGTTGGGTTAGGGTTATGGTTAGGGTTATTTTGGTAAAGGTTAGGCTTATGGTTAGTGTTAGGGCTAGTTGGTTTAGGGTTAGGGTTAGGGTTATTTGGTTTAGGGTTAGGTTTAGGGTCAGGGTTAGGGTTAGGGTTAGGGTTATTTGGGCTAGGGTTAGGGTTAGGGTTAGGGTTAGGGTTAGGGTTAGGGTTAGGGTTAGGGTTAGGGTTATGGTTAGTTGGGTTTGGGTTATGGTTAGGGTTATTTTGGTAAAGGTTAGGCTTATGGTTAGTGTTAGGGCTAGTTGGTTTAGGGTTAGGGTTAGGGTTATTTGGTTTAGGGTTAGGTTTAGGGTCAGGGTTAGGGTTAGGGTTAGGGTTATTTGGGCTAGGGTTAGGGTTAGGGTTAGGGTTAGGGTTAGGGTTATGGTTAGTTGGGTTTGGGTTATGGTTAGGGTTATTTTGGTAAAGGTTAGGCTTATGGTTAGTGTTAGGGCTAGTTGGTTTAGGGTTAGGGTTAGGGTTATTTGGTTTAGGGTTAGGTTTAGGGTCAGGGTTAGGGTTAGGGTTATTTGGGCTAGGGTTAGGGTTAGGGTTAGGGTTAGGGTTAGGGTTAGGGTTATTTTGGTAAAGGTTAGGCTTATGGTTAGTGTTAGGGCTAGTTGGTTTAGGGTTAGGGTTAGGGTTATTTGGTTTAGGGTTAGGTTTAGGGTCAGGGTTAGGGTTAGGGTTAGGGTTATTTGGGCTAGGGTAAGGGTTAGGGTTAGGGTTAGGGTTATGGTTAGTTGGGTTAGGGTTATGGTTAGGGTTATTTTGGTAAAGGTTAGGCTTATGGTTAGTGTTAGGGCTAGTTGGTTTAGGGTTAGGGTTAGGGTTATTTGGTTTAGGGTTAGGTTTAGGGTCAGGGTTAGGGTTAGGGTTAGGGTTATTTGGGCTAGGGTTAGGGTTAGGGTTAGGGTTAGGGTTAGGGTTAGGGTTATGGTTAGTTGGGTTAGGGTTATGGTTAGGGTTATTTTGGTAAAGGTTAGGCTTATGGTTAGTGTTAGGGCTAGTTGGTTTAGGGTTAGGGTTATTTGGTTTAGGGTTAGGTTTAGGGTCAGGGTTAGGGTTAGGGTTATTTGGGCTAGGGTTAGGGTTAGGGTTAGGGTTAGGGTTATGGTTAGTTGGGTTTGGGTTATGGTTAGGGTTATTTTGGTAAAGGTTAGGCTTATGGTTAGTGTTAGGGCTAGTTGGTTTAGGGTTAGGGTTAGGGTTATTTGGTTTAGGGTTAGGTTTAGGGTCAGGGTTAGGGTTAAGGTTAGGGTTATTTGGGCTAGGGTTAGGGTTAGGGTTAGGGTTAGGGTTAGGGTTATGGTTAGTTGGGTTAGGGTTATGGTTAGGGTTATTTTGGTAAAGGTTAGGCTTATGGTTAGTGTTAGGGCTAGTTGGTTTAGGGTTAGGGTTAGGGTTATTTGGTTTAGGGTTAGGTTTAGGGTCAGGGTTAGGGTTAGGGTTAGGGTTATTTGGGCTAGGGTTAGGGTTAGGGTTAGGGTTAGGGTTAGGGTTATGGTTAGTTGGGTTTGGGTTATGGTTAGGGTTATTTTGGTAAAGGTTAGGCTTATGGTTAGTGTTAGGGCTAGTTGGTTTAGGGTTAGGGTTAGGGTTATTTGGTTTAGGGTTAGGTTTAGGGTCAGGGTTAGGGTTAGGGTTAGGGTTATTTGGGCTAGGGTTAGGGTTAGGGTTAGGGTTAGTGTTAGGGTTAGTTGGGTTAGAGTTATGGTTAGGGTTATTTTGGTAAAGGTTAGGCTTAGGGTTAGTGTTAGGGCTAGTTGGTTTAGGGTTAGGGTTAGGGTTATTTGGTTTAGGGTTAGGTTTCGGGTCAGGGTTAGGGTTAGGGTTAGGGTTAGGGTTAGGGTTATGGTTAGTTGGGTTTGGGTTATGGTTAGGGTTATTTTGGTAAAGGTTAGGCTTATGGTTAGTGTTAGGGCTAGTTGGTTTAGGGTTAGGGTTAGGGTTATTTGGTTTAGGGTTAGGTTTAGGGTCAGGGTTAGGGTTAGGGTTAGGGTTATTTGGGCTAGGGTTAGGGTTAGGGTTAGGGTTAGGGTTAGGGTTATGGTTAGTTGGGTTTGGGTTATGGTTAGGGTTATTTTGGTAAAGGTTAGGCTTATGGTTAGTGTTAGGGCTAGTTGGTTTAGGGTTAGGGTTAGGGTTATTTGGTTTAGGGTTAGGTTTAGGGTCAGGGTTAGGGTTAGGGTTATTTGGGCTAGGGTTAGGGTTAGGGTTAGGGTTAGGGTTAGGGTTAGGGTTATTTTGGTAAAGGTTAGGCTTATGGTTAGTGTTAGGGCTAGTTGGTTTAGGGTTAGGGTTAGGGTTATTTGGTTTAGGGTTAGGTTTAGGGTCAGGGTTAGGGTTAGGGTTAGGGTTATTTGGGCTAGGGTAAGGGTTAGGGTTAGGGTTAGGGTTATGGTTAGTTGGGTTAGGGTTATGGTTAGGGTTATTTTGGTAAAGGTTAGGCTTATGGTTAGTGTTAGGGCTAGTTGGTTTAGGGTTAGGGTTAGGGTTATTTGGTTTAGGGTTAGGTTTAGGGTCAGGGTTAGGGTTAGGGTTAGGGTTATTTGGGCTAGGGTTAGGGTTAGGGTTAGGGTTAGGGTTAGGGTTAGGGTTATGGTTAGTTGGGTTAGGGTTATGGTTAGGGTTATTTTGGTAAAGGTTAGGCTTATGGTTAGTGTTAGGGCTAGTTGGTTTAGGGTTAGGGTTATTTGGTTTAGGGTTAGGTTTAGGGTCAGGGTTAGGGTTAGGGTTATTTGGGCTAGGGTTAGGGTTAGGGTTAGGGTTAGGGTTATGGTTAGTTGGGTTTGGGTTATGGTTAGGGTTATTTTGGTAAAGGTTAGGCTTATGGTTAGTGTTAGGGCTAGTTGGTTTAGGGTTAGGGTTAGGGTTATTTGGTTTAGGGTTAGGTTTAGGGTCAGGGTTAGGGTTAAGGTTAGGGTTATTTGGGCTAGGGTTAGGGTTAGGGTTAGGGTTAGGGTTAGGGTTATGGTTAGTTGGGTTAGGGTTATGGTTAGGGTTATTTTGGTAAAGGTTAGGCTTATGGTTAGTGTTAGGGCTAGTTGGTTTAGGGTTAGGGTTAGGGTTATTTGGTTTAGGGTTAGGTTTAGGGTCAGGGTTAGGGTTAGGGTTAGGGTTATTTGGGCTAGGGTTAGGGTTAGGGTTAGGGTTAGGGTTAGGGTTATGGTTAGTTGGGTTTGGGTTATGGTTAGGGTTATTTTGGTAAAGGTTAGGCTTATGGTTAGTGTTAGGGCTAGTTGGTTTAGGGTTAGGGTTAGGGTTATTTGGTTTAGGGTTAGGTTTAGGGTCAGGGTTAGGGTTAGGGTTAGGGTTATTTGGGCTAGGGTTAGGGTTAGGGTTAGGGTTAGTGTTAGGGTTCGTTGGGTTAGAGTTATGGTTAGGGTTATTTTGGTAAAGGTTAGGCTTAGGGTTAGTGTTAGGGCTAGTTGGTTTAGGGTTAGGGTTAGGGTTATTTGGTTTAGGGTTAGGTTTCGGGTCAGGGTTAGGGTTAGGGTTAGGGTTATATGGGCTAGGGTTAGGGTTAGGGTTAGGGTTAGGGTTAGGGTTAGGGTTAGGGTTATGGTTAGGTGGGTTTGGGTTATGGTTAGGGTTATGTTGGTAAAGGTTAGGCTTATGGTTAGTGTTAGGGCTAGTTGGTTTAGGGTTAGGGTTAGGGTTATTTGGTTTAGGGTTAGGTTTAGGGTCAGGGTTAGGGTTAGGGTTAGGGTTATTTGGGCTAGGGTTAGGGTTAGGGTTAGGGTTAGGGTTAGGGTTATGGTTAGTTGGGTTAGGGTTATGGTTAGGGTTATTTTGGTAAAGGTTAGGCTTATGGTTACTGTTAGGGCTAGTTCGTTTAGGGTTAGGGTTAGGGTTATTTGGTTTAGGGTTAGGTTTAGGGTCAGGGTTAGGGTTAGGGTTAGGGTTATTTGGGCTAGGGTTAGGGTTAGGGTTAGGGTTAGGGTTAGGGTTAGGGTTAGGGTTAGGGTTATGGTTAGTTGGGTTTGGGTTATGGTTAGGGTTATTTTGGTAAAGGTTAGGCTTATGGTTAGTGTTAGGGCTAGTTGGTTTAGGGTTAGGGTTAGGGTTATTTGGTTTAGGGTTAGGTTTAGGGTCAGGGTTAGGGTTAGGGTTATTTGGGCTAGGGTTAGGGTTAGGGTTAGGGTTAGGGTTAGGGTTAGGGTTAGTTGGGTTAGAGTTATGGTTAGGGTTATTTTGGTAAAGGTTAGGCTTAGGGTTAGTGTTAGGGCTAGTTGGTTTAGGGTTAGGGTTAGGGTTATTTGGTTTAGGGTTAAGTTTAGGGTCAGGGTTAGGGTTAGGGTTAGGGTTATATGGGCTAGGGTTAGGGTTAGGGTTAGGGTTAGGGTTAGGGTTAGGGTTAGGGTTAGGGTTAGGGTTAGGGTTAGGGTTAGGGTTATGGTTAGGTGGGTTTGGGTTATGGTTAGGGTTATTTTGGTAAAGGTTAGGCTTAGGTTTAGTGTTAGGGCTATTTGGTTTAGGGTTATGGTTAGGGTTATTTGGTTTAGGGTTAGGTTTAGGGTCAGGGTTAGGGTTAGGGTTATTTGGGCTAGGGTTAGGGTTAGGGTTAGGGTTAGGGTTAGGGTTATGGTTAGTTGGGTTAGGGTTATGGTTAGGGTTATTTTGGTAAAGGTTAGGCTTATGGTTAGTGTTAGGGCTAGTTGGTTTAGGGTTAGGGTTAGGGTTATTTGGTTTAGGGTTAGGTTTAGGGTCAGGATTAGGGTTAGGGTTAGGGTTATTTGGGCTAGGGTTAGGGTTAGGGTTAGGGTTAGGGTTAGGGTTAGGGTTAGGGTTAGGGTTAGGGTTATGGTTAGTTGGGTTTGGGTTATGGTTAGGGTTATTTTGGTAAAGGTTAGGCTTATGGTTAGTGTTAGGGCTAGTTGGTTTAGGGTTATGGTTAGGGTTATTTGGTTTAGGGTTAGGGTTAGGGTTAGGGTTAGGGTTAGGGTTAGGGTTAGGGTTAGGGTTAGGGTTAGGGTTAGGGTTAGGGTTATTTGGGCTAGGGTTAGGGTTAGGGTTAGGGTTAGGGTTAGGGTTAGGGTTAGGGTTAGGGTTAGGGTTATGGTTAGTTGGGTTTGGGTTATGGTTAGGTTTATTTTGGTAAAGGTTAGGCTTATGGTTAGTGTTAGGGCTAGTTGGTTTAGGGTTAGGGTTAGGGTTATTTGGTTTAGGGTTAGGTTTAGGGTCAGGGTTAGGGTTAGGGTTAGGGTTATTTGGGCTAGGGTTAGGGTTAGGGTTAGGGTTAGGGTTAGGGTTAGGGTTATGGTTAGTTGGGTTTGGGTTATGGTTAGGGTTATTTTGGTAAAGGTTAGGCTTATGGTTAGTGTTAGGGCTAGTTGGTTTAGGGTTAGGGTTAGGGTTATTTGGTTTAGGGTTAGGTTTAGGGTCAGGGTTAGGGTTAGGGTTATTTGGGCTAGGGTTAGGGTTAGGGTTAGGGTTAGGGTTAGGGTTAGGGTTATTTTGGTAAAGGTTAGGCTTATGGTTAGTGTTAGGGCTAGTTGGTTTAGGGTTAGGGTTAGGGTTATTTGGTTTAGGGTTAGGTTTAGGGTCAGGGTTAGGGTTAGGGTTAGGGTTATTTGGGCTAGGGTAAGGGTTAGGGTTAGGGTTAGGGTTATGGTTAGTTGGGTTAGGGTTATGGTTAGGGTTATTTTGGTAAAGGTTAGGCTTATGGTTAGTGTTAGGGCTAGTTGGTTTAGGGTTAGGGTTAGGGTTATTTGGTTTAGGGTTAGGTTTAGGGTCAGGGTTAGGGTTAGGGTTAGGGTTATTTGGGCTAGGGTTAGGGTTAGGGTTAGGGTTAGGGTTAGGGTTAGGGTTATGGTTAGTTGGGTTAGGGTTATGGTTAGGGTTATTTTGGTAAAGGTTAGGCTTATGGTTAGTGTTAGGGCTAGTTGGTTTAGGGTTAGGGTTATTTGGTTTAGGGTTAGGTTTAGGGTCAGGGTTAGGGTTAGGGTTATTTGGGCTAGGGTTAGGGTTAGGGTTAGGGTTAGGGTTATGGTTAGTTGGGTTTGGGTTATGGTTAGGGTTATTTTGGTAAAGGTTAGGCTTATGGTTAGTGTTAGGGCTAGTTGGTTTAGGGTTAGGGTTAGGGTTATTTGGTTTAGGGTTAGGTTTAGGGTCAGGGTTAGGGTTAAGGTTAGGGTTATTTGGGCTAGGGTTAGGGTTAGGGTTAGGGTTAGGGTTAGGGTTAGGGTTATGGTTAGTTGGGTTAGGGTTATGGTTAGGGTTATTTTGGTAAAGGTTAGGCTTATGGTTAGTGTTAGGGCTAGTTGGTTTAGGGTTAGGGTTAGGGTTATTTGGTTTAGGGTTAGGTTTAGGGTCAGGGTTAGGGTTAGGGTTAGGGTTATTTGGGCTAGGGTTAGGGTTAGGGTTAGGGTTAGGGTTAGGGTTAGGGTTATGGTTAGTTGGGTTTGGGTTATGGTTAGGGTTATTTTGGTAAAGGTTAGGCTTATGGTTAGTGTTAGGGCTAGTTGGTTTAGGGTTAGGGTTAGGGTTATTTGGTTTAGGGTTAGGTTTAGGGTCAGGGTTAGGGTTAGGGTTAGGGTAATTTGGGCTAGGGTTAGGGTTAGGGTTAGGGTTAGGGTTAGGGTTAGTTGGGTTAGAGTTATGGTTAGGGTTATTTTGGTAAAGGTTAGGCTTAGGGTTAGTGTTAGGGCTAGTTGGTTTAGGGTTAGGGTTAGGGTTATTTGGTTTAGGGTTAGGTTTCGGGTCAGGGTTAGGGTTAGGGTTAGGGTTATATGGGCTAGGGTTAGGGTTAGGGTTAGGTTAGGGTTAGGGTTAGGGTTAGGGTTAGGGTTAGGGTTAGGGTTATGTTAGGTGGGTTTGGGTTATGGTTAGGGTTATGTTGGTAAAGGTTAGGCTTATGGTTAGTGTTAGGGCTAGTTGGTTTAGGGTTAGGGTTAGGGTTATTTGGTTTAGGGTTAGGTTTAGGGTCAGGGTTAGGGTTAGGGTTAGGGTTATTTGGGCTAGGGTTAGGGTTAGGGTTAGGGTTAGGGTTAGGGTTATGGTTAGTTGGGTTAGGGTTATGGTTAGGGTTATTTTGGTAAAGGTTAGGCTTATGGTTACTGTTAGGGCTAGTTCGTTTAGGTTAGGGTTAGGGTTATTTGGTTTAGGGTTAGGTTTAGGGTCAGGGTTAGGGTTAGGGTTAGGGTTATTTGGGCTAGGGTTAG
>NW_028276373.1:207500-210000 GCF_052056855.1 Sturnus vulgaris
GGTTATGGTTAGGGTTATTTTGGTAAAGGTTAGGCTTATGGTTAGTGGTAGGGCTAGTTGGTTTAGGGTTAGGGTTAGGGTTATTTGGTTTAGGGTTAGGTTTAGGGTCAGGGTTAGGGTTAGGGTTAGGGTTATTTGGGCTAGGGTTAGGGTTAGGGTTAGGGTTAGGGTTAGGGTTCGTGTTATGGTTAGTTGGGTTAGGGTTATGGTTAGGGTTATTTTGGTAAAGGTTAGGCTTATGGTTAGTGTTAGGGCTAGTTGGTTTAGGGTTAGGGTTATTTGGTTTAGGGTTAGGTTTAGGGTCAGGGTTAGGGTTAGGGTTATTTGGGCTAGGGTTAGGGTTAGGGTTAGGGTTAGGGTTATGGTTAGTTGGGTTTGGGTTATGGTTAGGGTTATTTTGGTAAAGGTTAGGCTTATGGTTAGTGTTAGGGCTAGTTGGTTTAGGGTTAGGGTTAGGGTTATTTGGTTTAGGGTTAGGTTTAGGGTCAGGGTTAGGGTTAAGGTTAGGGTTATTTGGGCTAGGGTTAGGGTTAGGGTTAGGGTTAGGGTTATGGTTAGTTGGGTTAGGGTTATGGTTAGGGTTATTTTGGTAAAGGTTAGGCTTATGGTTAGTGTTAGGGCTAGTTGGTTTAGGGTTAGGGTTAGGGTTATTTGGTTTAGGGTTAGGTTTAGGGTCAGGGTTAGGGTTAGGGTTAGGGTTATTTGGGCTAGGGTTAGGGTTAGGGTTAGGGTTAGGGTTAGGGTTAGGGTTATGGTTAGTTGGGTTTGGGTTATGGTTAGGGTTATTTTGGTAAAGGTTAGGCTTATGGTTAGTGTTAGGGCTAGTTGGTTTAGGGTTAGGGTTAGGGTTATTTGGTTTAGGGTTAGGTTTAGGGTCAGGGTTAGGGTTAGGGTTAGGGTTATTTGGGCTAGGGTTAGGGTTAGGGTTAGGGTTAGGGTTAGGGTTAGTTGGGTTAGAGTTATGGTTAGGGTTATTTTGGTAAAGGTTAGGCTTAGGGTTAGTGTTAGGGCTAGTTGGTTTAGGGTTAGGGTTAGGGTTATTTGGTTTAGGGTTAGGTTTCGGGTCAGGGTTAGGGTTAGGGTTAGGGTTATATGGGCTAGGGTTAGGGTTAGGGTTAGGGTTAGGGTTAGGGTTAGGGTTAGGGTTAGGGTTAGGGATAGGGTTAGGGTTATGGTTAGGTGGGTTTGGGTTATGGTTAGGGTTATGTTGGTAAAGGTTAGGCTTATGGTTAGTGTTAGGGCTAGTTGGTTTAGGGTTAGGGTTAGGGTTATTTGGTTTAGGGTTAGGGTTAGTGTCAGGGTTAGGGTTAGGGTTAGGGTTATTTGGGCTAGGGTTAGGGTTAGGGTTAGGGTTAGGGTTAGGGTTATGGTTAGTTGGGTTAGGGTTATGGTTAGGGTTATTTTGGTAAAGGTTAGGCTTATGGTTACTGTTAGGGCTAGTTCGTTTAGGGTTAGGGTTAGGGTTATTTGGTTTAGGGTTAGGTTTAGGGTCAGGGTTAGGGTTAGGGTTAGGGTTATTTGGGCTAGGGTTAGGGTTAGGGTTAGGGTTAGGGTTATGGTTAGTTGGGTTAGGGTTATGGTTAGGGTTATTTTGGTAAAGGTTAGGCTTATGGTTAGTGTTAGGGCTAGTTGGTTTAGGGTTAGGGTTAGGGTTATTTGGTTTAGGGTTAGGTTTAGGGTCAGGGTTAGGGTTAGGGTTAGGGTTATTTGGGCTAGGGTTAGGGTTAGGGTTAGGGTTAGGGTTAGGGTTATGGTTAGTTGGGTTTGGGTTATGGTTAGGGATATTTTGGTAAAGGTTAGGCTTATGGTTAGTGTTAGGGCTAGTTGGTTTAGGGTTAGGGTTAGGGTTATTTGGTTTAGGGTTAGGTTTAGGGTCAGGGTTAGGGTTAGGGTTATTTGGGCTAGGGTTAGGGTTAGGGTTAGGGTTAGGGTTAGGGTTAGGGTTATTTTGGTAAAGGTTAGGCTTATGGTTAGTGTTAGGGCTAGTTGGTTTAGGGTTAGGGTTAGGGTTATTTGGTTTAGGGTTAGGTTTAGGGTCAGGGTTAGGGTTAGGGTTAGGGTTATTTGGGCTAGGGTAAGGGTTAGGGTTAGGGTTAGGGTTATGGTTAGTTGGGTTAGGGTTATGGTTAGGGTTATTTTGGTAAAGGTTAGGCTTATGGTTAGTGTTAGGGCTAGTTGGTTTAGGGTTAGGGTTAGGGTTATTTGGTTTAGGGTTAGGTTTAGGGTCAGGGTTAGGGTTAGGGTTAGGGTTATTTGGGCTAGGGTTAGGGTTAGGGTTAGGGTTAGGGTTAGGGTTAGGGTTATGGTTAGTTGGGTTAGGGTTATGGTTAGGGTTATTTTGGTAAAGGTTAGGCTTATGGTTAGTGTTAGGGCTAGTTGGTTTAGGGTTAGGGTTATTTGGTTTAGGGTTAGGTTTAGGGTCAGGGTTAGGGTTAGGGTTATTTGGGCTAGGGTTAGGGTTAGGGTTAGGGTTAGGGTTATGGTTAGTTGGGTTTGGGTT
>NW_028276373.1:242500-245000 GCF_052056855.1 Sturnus vulgaris
GGGTTAGGGTTATGGTTAGTTGGGTTTGGGTTATGGTTAGGGTTATTTTGGTAAAGGTTAGGCTTATGGTTAGTGTTAGGGCTAGTTGGTTTAGGGTTAGGGTTAGGGTTGTTTGGTTTAGGGTTAGGTTTAGGGTCAGGGTTAGGGTTAGGGTTAGGGTTATTTGGGCTTAGGGTTAGGGTTAGGGTTAGGGTTAGGGTTAGGGTTAGGGTTAGGGTTAGGGTTAGGGTTAGGGTTAGGGTTAGGGTTAGGGTTAGGGTTAGGGTTCGGGTTATGGTTAGTTGGGTTTGGGTTATGGTTAGGGTTATTTTGGTAAAGGTTAGGCTTATGGTTAGTGTTAGGGCTAGTTGGTTTAGGGTTAGGGTTATTTGGTTTAGGGTTAGGTTTAGGGTCAGGGTTAGGGTTAGGGTTAGGGTTATTTGGGCTAGGGTTAGGGTTAGGGTTAGGGTTATGTTTATTTGGGTTTGGGTAATGGATAGGGGTATTTTGGTAAAGGTTAGGCTTATGGTTAGTGTTAGGGCTAGTTGGTTTAGGGTTAGGGTTAGGGTTATTTGGTTTAGGGTTAGGTTTAGGGTCAGGGTTAGGGTTAGGGTTAGGGTAATTTGGGCTAGGGTTAGGGTTAGGGTTAGCGTTAGGGTTAGGGTTAGGGTTAGGGTTAGGGTTATGGTTAGTTGGGTTTGGGTTATGGTTAGGGTTATTTTGGTAAAGGTTAGGCTTATGGTTAGTGTTAGGGCTAGTTGGTTTAGGGTTAGGGTTAGGGTTATTTGGTTTAGGGTTAGGTTTAGGGTCAGGGTTAGGGTTAGGGTTAGGGTTAGGGTTATTTGGGCTAGGGTTAGGGTTAGGGTTAGGGTTAGGGTTAGGGTTAGGGTTAGGGTTAGGGTTAGGGTTAGGGTTATGGTTAGTTGGGTTAGGGTTATGGTTAGGGTTATTTTGGTAAAGGTTAGGCTTATGGTTAGTGTTAGGGCTAGTTGGTTTAGGGTTAGGGTTAGGGTTATTTGGTTTAGGGTTAGGTTTAGGGTCAGGGTTAGGGTTAGGGTTAGGGTTATTTGGGCTAGGGTTAGGGTTAGGGTTAGGGTTAGGGTTAGGGTTAGTTGGGTTTGGGTTATGGTTAGGGTTATTTTGGTAAAGGTTAGGCTTATGGTTAGTGTTAGGGCTAGTTGGTTTAGGGTTAGGGTTAGGGTTATTTGGTTTAGGGTTAGGTTTAGGGTCAGGGTTAGGGTTAGGGTTAGGGTTATTTGGGCTAGGGTTAGGGTTAGGGTTAGGGTTAGGGTTAGGGTTAGTTGGGTTAGAGTTATGGTTAGGGTTATTTTGGTAAAGGTTAGGCTTAGGGTTAGTGTTAGGGCTAGTTGGTTTAGGGTTAGGGTTAGGGTTATTTGGTTTAGGGTTAGGTTTAGGGTCAGGGTTAGGGTTAGGGTTAGGGTTATATGGGCTAGGGTTAGGGTTAGTGTTAGGGTTAGGGTTAGGGTTAGGGTTAGGGTTAGGGTTAGGGTTAGGGTTAGGGTTAGGGTTAGGGTTAGGGTTAGGGTTATGGTTAGGTGGGTTTGGGTTATGGTTAGGGTTATTTTGGTAAAGGTTAGGCTTAGGTTTAGTGTTAGGGCTATTTGGTTTATGGTTAGGGTTAGGGTTATTTGGTTTAGGGTTAGGTTTAGGGTCAGGGTTAGGGTTAGGGTTAGGGTTATTTGGGCTAGGGTTAGGTTTAGGTTAAGGGTTAGGTTTAGGGTTAGGGTTAGGGTTATGGTTAGTTGGGTTAGGGTTATGGTTAGGGTTATTTTGGTAAAGGTTAGGCTTATGGTTAGTGTTAGGGCTAGTTGGTTTAGGGTTAGGGTTAGGGTTATTTGGTTTAGGGTTAGGTTTAGGGTCAGGGTTAGGGTTAGGGTTAGGGTTATTTGGGCTAGGGTTAGGGTTAGGGTTAGGGTTATGGTTAGTTGGGTTATGGTTATGGTTAGGGTTATTTTGGTTAAGGTTAGGCTTATGGTTAGTGTTTGGGCTAGTTGGTTTAGGGTTAGGGTTAGGGTTATTTGGTTTAGGGTTAGGTTTAGGGTCAGGGTTAGGGTTAGGGTTATTTGGGCTAGGGTTAGGGTTAGGGTTAGGGTTAGGGTTATGGTTAGTTGTGTTTGGGTTATGGTTAGGGTTATTTTGGTAAAGGTTAGGCTTAGGGTTAGTGTTAGGGCTAGTTGGTTTAGGGTTAGGGTTAGGGTTATTTGGTTTAGGGTTAGGTTTAGGGTCAGGGTTAGGGTTAGGGTTAGGGTTATTTGGGCTAGGGTTAGGGTTAGGGTTAGGGTTAGGGTTAGGGTTAAGGTTAGGGTTAGGGTTATGGTTAGTTGGGTTTGGGTTATGGTTAGGGTTATTTTGGTAAAGGTTAGGCTTATGGTTAGTGTTAGGGCTAGTTGGTTTAGGGTTAGGGTTAGGGTTGTTTGGTTTAGGGTTAGGTTTAGGGTCAGGGTTAGGGTTAGGGTTAGGGTTATTTGGGCTAGGGTTAGGGTTAGGGTTAGGGTTATGT
>NW_028276374.1:20000-30000 GCF_052056855.1 Sturnus vulgaris
GGTTAGGCTTATGGTTAGTGTTAGGGCTAGTTGGTTTAGGGTTAGGGTTAGGGTTATTTGGTTTAGGTTTAGGTTTAGGGTCAGGGTTAGGGTTAGGGTTAGGGTTATTTGGGCTAGGGTTAGGGTTAGGGTTAGGGTTAGGGTTAGGGTTAGGGTTAGTTGGGTTTGGGTTATGGTTAGGGTTATTTTGGTAAAGGTTAGGCTTAGGGTTAGTGTTAGGGCTAGTTGGTTTAGGGTTAGGGTTAGGGTTATTTGTTTTAGGTTTAGGTTTAGGGTCAGGGTTAGGGTTAGGGTTAGGGTTATTTGGGCTAGGGTTAGGGTTAGTGTTAGGGTTAGGGTTAGGGTTAGGGTTATGGTTAGTTGGGTTTGGGTTATGGTTAGGGTTATTTTGGTAAAGGTTAGGCTTATGGTTAGTGTTAGGGCTAGTTGGTTTAGGGTTAGGGTTAGGGTTATTTGGTTTAGGGTTAGGTTTAGGGTCAGGGTTAGGGTTAGGGTTAGGGTTATTTGGGCTAGGGTTAGGGTTAGGGTTAGGGTTAGGGTTAGGGTTAGGGTTAGGGTTATGGTTAGTTGGGTTTGGGTTATGGTTAGGGTTATTTTGGTAAAGGTTAGGCTTATGGTTAGTGTTAGGGCTAGTTGGTTTAGGGTTAGGGTTAGGGTTATTTGGTTTAGGGTTAGGTTTAGGGTCAGGGTTAGGGTTAGGGTTAGGGTTATTTGGGCTAGGGTTAGGGTTAGGGTTAGGGTTAGGGTTAGGGTTAGGGTTATGTTTAGTTGGGTTTGGGTAATGGTTAGGGTTATTTTGGTAAAGGTTAGGCTTATGGTTAGTGTTAGGGCTAGTTGGTTTAGGGTTAGGGTTAGGGTTATTTGGTTTAGGTTTAGGTTTAGGGTCAGGGTTAGGGTTAGGGTTAGGGTTATTTGGGCTAGGGTTAGGGTTAGGGTTAGGGTTAGGGTTAGGGTTAGGGTTAGTTGGGTTTGGGTTATGGTTAGGGTTATTTTGGTAAAGGTTAGGCTTATGGTTAGTGTTAGGGCTAGTTGGTTTAGGGTTAGGGTTAGGGTTATTTGGTTTAGGGTTAGGTTTAGGGTCAGGGTTAGGGTTAGGGTTAGGGTTATTTGGGCTAGGGTTAGGGTTAGGGTTAGGGTTAAGGTTAGGGTTAGGGTTAGGGTTAGGGTTAGGGTTAGGGTTAGGGTTATGGTTAGTTGGGTTAGGGTTATGGTTAGGGTTATTTTGGTAAAGGTTAGGCTTATGGTTAGTGTTAGGGCTAGTTGGTTTAGGGTTAGGGTTAGGGTTATTTGGTTTAGGTTTAGGTTTAGGGTCAGGGTTAGGGTTAGGGTTAGGGTTATTTGGGCTAGGGTTAGGGTTAGGGTTAGGGTTAGGGTTAGGGTTAGGGTTAGGGTTAGTTGGGTTTGGGTTATGGTTAGGGTTATTTTGGTAAAGGTTAGGCTTATGGTTAGTGTTAGGGCTAGTTGGTTTAGGGTTAGGGTTAGGGTTATTTGGTTTAGGGTTAGGTTTAGGGTCAGGGTTAGGGTTAGGGTTAGGGTTATTTGGGCTAGGGTTAGGGTTAGGGTTAGGGTTAGGGTTAGGGTTAGGGTTAGGGTTAGGGTTAGGGTTAGGGTTAGGGTTAGGGTTATGGTTAGTTGGGTTTGGGTAATGGTTAGGGTTATTTTGGTAAAGGTTAGGCTTATGGTTAGTGTTAGGGCTAGTTGGTTTAGGGTTAGGGTTAGGGTTATTTGGTTTAGGGTTAGGGTTAGGGTTATTTGGTTTAGGGTTAGGTTTAGGGTCAGGGTTACGGTTAGGGTTAGGGTTATTTGGGCTAGGGTTAGGGTTAGGGTTAGGGTTAGGGTTAGGGTTAGGGTTAGGGTTAGGGTTAGGGTTAGGGTTAGGGTTAGGGTTAGGGTTAGTTGGGTTTGGGTAATGGTTAGGGTTATTTTGGTAAAGGTTAGGCTTATGGTTAGTGTTAGGGCTAGTTGGTTTAGGGTTAGGGTTAGGGTTATTTGGTTTAGGTTTAGGTTTAGGGTCAGGGTTAGGGTTAGGGTTAGGGTTATTTGGGCTAGGGTTAGGGTTAGGGTTAGGGTTAGGGTTAGGGTTAGGGTTAGGGTTAGGGTTAGGGTTAGTTGGGTTAGGGTTATGGTTAGGGTTATTTTGGTAAAGGTTAGGCTTATGGTTAGTGTTAGGGCTAGTTGGTTTAGGGTTAGGGTTAGGGTTATTTGGTTTAGGGTTAGGTTTAGGGTCAGGGTTAGGGTTAGGGTTAGGGTTATTTGGGCTAGGGTTAGGGTTAGGGTTAGGGTTAGGGTTAGGGTTAGTTGGGTTTGGGTTATGGTTAGGGTTATTTTGGTAAAGGTTAGGCTTATGGTTAGTGTTAGGGCTAGTTGGTTTAGGGTTAGGGTTAGGGTTATTTGGTTTAGGGTTAGGTTTAGGGTCAGGGTTAGGGTTAGGGTTAGGGTTATTTGGGCTAGGGTTAGGGTTAGGGTTAGGGTTAGGGTTAGGGTTAGTTGGGTTAGGGTTATGGTTAGGGTTATTTTGGTAAAGGTTAGGCTTATGGTTAGTGTTAGGGCTAGTTGGTTTAGGGTTAGGTTTACGGTCAGGGTTAGGGTTAGGGTTTAGGGTTATTTGGGCTAGGGTTAGGGTTAGGGTTAGGGTTAGGGTTAGGGTTAGGGTTAGGGTTAGGGTTAGGGTTAGGGTTAGGGTTAGGGTTATGGTTAGTTGGGTTTGGGTTATGGTTAGGGTTATTTTGGTAAAGGTTAGGCTTATGGTTAGTGTTAGGGCTAGTTGGTTTAGGGTTAGGGTTAGGGTTATTTGGTTTAGGTTTAGGTTTAGGGTCAGGGTTAGGGTTAGGGTTAGGGTTATTTGGGCTAGGGTTAGGGTTAGGGTTAGGGTTAGGGTTAGGGTTAGGGTTAGGGTTATGTTTAGTTGGGTTTGGGTTATGGTTAGGGTTATTTTGGTAAAGGTTAGGCTTATGGTTAGTGTTAGGGCTAGTTGGTTTAGGGTTAGGGTTAGGGTTATTTGGTTTAGGGTTAGGTTTAGGGTCAGGGTTAGGGTTAGGGTTAGGGTTATTTGGGCTAGGGTTAGGGTTAGGGTTAGGGTTAGGGTTAGGGTTAGGGTTAGGGTTAGGGTTAGGGTTAGGGTTAGTTGGGTTTGGGTAATGGTTAGGGTTATTTTGGTAAAGGTTAGGCTTATGGTTAGTGTTAGGGCTAGTTGGTTTAGGGTTAGGGTTAGGGTTATTTGGTTTAGGTTTAGGTTTAGGGTCAGGGTTAGGGTTAGGGTTAGGGTTATTTGGGCTAGGGTTAGGGTTAGGGTTAGGGTTAGGGTTAGGGTTAGGGTTAGGGTTAGGGTTAGGGTTAGTTGGGTTAGGGTTATGGTTAGGGTTATTTTGGTAAAGGTTAGGCTTATGGTTAGTGTTAGGGCTAGTTGGTTTAGGGTTAGGGTTAGGGTTATTTGGTTTAGGGTTAGGTTTAGGGTCAGGGTTAGGGTTAGGGTTAGGGTTATTTGGGCTAGGGTTAGGGTTAGGGTTAGGGTTAGGGTTAGGGTTAGTTGGGTTTGGGTTATGGTTAGGGTTATTTTGGTAAAGGTTAGGCTTATGGTTAGTGTTAGGGCTAGTTGGTTTAGGGTTAGGGTTAGGGTTATTTGGTTTAGGGTTAGGTTTAGGGTCAGGGTTAGGGTTAGGGTTAGGGTTATTTGGGCTAGGGTTAGGGTTAGGGTTAGGGTTAGGGTTAGGGTTAGTTGGGTTAGGGTTATGGTTAGGGTTATTTTGGTAAAGGTTAGGCTTATGGTTAGTGTTAGGGCTAGTTGGTTTAGGGTTAGGTTTACGGTCAGGGTTAGGGTTAGGGTTTAGGGTTATTTGGGCTAGGGTTAGGGTTAGGGTTAGGGTTAGGGTTAGGGTTAGGGTTAGGGTTAGGGTTAGGGTTAGGGTTAGGGTTAGGGTTAGGGTTAGGGTTAGGGTTAGGGTTATGGTTAGTTGGGTTTGGGTTATGGTTAGGGTTATTTTGGTAAAGGTTAGGCTTATGGTTAGTGTTAGGGCTAGTTGGTTTAGGGTTAGGGTTAGGGTTATTTGGTTTAGGTTTAGGTTTAGGGTCAGGGTTAGGGTTAGGGTTAGGGTTATTTGGGCTAGGGTTAGGGTTAGGGTTAGGGTTAGGGTTAGGGTTAGGGTTATGGTTATGGTTAGTTGGGTTTGGGTTATGGTTAGGGTTATTTTGGTAAAGGTTAGGCTTATGGTTAGTGTTAGGGCTAGTTGGTTTAGGGTTAGGGTTAGGGTTATTTGGTTTAGGTTTAGGTTTAGGGTCAGGGTTAGGGTTAGGGTTAGGGTTATTTGGGCTAGGGTTAGGGTTAGGGTTAGGGTTAGGGTTAGGGTTAGGGTTAGTTGGGTTTGGGTTATGGTTAGGGTTATTTTGGTAAAGGTTAGGCTTATGGTTAGTGTTAGGGCTAGTTGGTTTAGGGTTAGGGTTAGGGTTATTTGGTTTAGGTTTAGGTTTAGGGTCAGGGTTAGGGTTAGGGTTAGGGTTATTTGGGCTAGGGTTAGGGTTAGGGTTAGGGTTAGGGTTAGGGTTAGGGTTAGGGTTAGGGTTAGGGTTAGGGTTATGGTTAGTTGGGTTTGGGTTATGGTTAGGGTTATTTTGGTAAAGGTTAAGCTTATGGTTAGTGTTAGGGCTAGTTGGTTTATGGTTAGGGTTAGGGTTATTTGGTTTAGGGTTAGGTTTAGGGTCAGGGTTAGGGTTAGGGTTAGGGTTATTTGGGCTAGGGTTAGGGTTAGGGTTAGGGTTAGGGTTAGGGTTAGGGTTAGGGTTAGGGTTAGTTGGGTTTGGGTTATGGTTAGGGTTATTTTGGTAAAGGTTAGGCTTATGGTTAGTGTTAGGGCTAGTTGGTTTAGGGTTAGGGTTAGGGTTATTTGGTTTATGGTTAGGTTTAGGGTCAGGGTTAGGGTTAGGGTTAGGGTTATTTGGGCTAGGGTTAGGGTTAGGGTTAGGGTTAGGGTTAGGGTTAGGGTTAGGGTTATGGTTAGTTGGGTTTGGGTAATGGTTAGGGTTATTTTGGTAAAGGTTAGGCTTATGGTTAGTGTTAGGGCTAGTTGGTTTAGGGTTAGGGTTAGGGTTATTTGGTTTAGGTTTATGTTTAGGGTCAGGGTTAGGGTTAGGGTTAGGGTTATTTGGGCTAGGGTTAGGGTTAGGGTTAGGGTTAGGGTTAGGGTTAGGGTTTGTTGGGTTAGGGTTATGGTTAGGGTTATTTTGGTAAAGGTTAGGCTTATGGTTAGTGTTAGGGCTAGTTGGTTTAGGGTTAGGGTTAGGGTTATTTGGTTTAGGGTTAGGTTTAGGGTCAGGGTTAGGGTTAGGGTTAGGGTTATTTGGGCTAGGGTTAGGGTTAGGGTTAGGGTTAGGGTTAGGGTTAGGGTTAGGGTTAGGGTTAGGGTTATGGTTAGTTGGGTTTGGGTAATGGTTAGGGTTATTTTGGTAAAGGTTAGGCTTATGGTTAGTGTTAGGGCTAGTTGGTTTAGGGTTAGGGTTAGGGTTATTTGGTTTAGGTTTAGGTTTAGGGTCAGGGTTAGGGTTAGGGTTAGGGTTATTTGGGCTAGGGTTAGGGTTAGGGTTAGTTGGGTTTGGGTTATGGTTAGGGTTATTTTGGTAAAGGTTAGGCTTATGGTTAGTGTTAGGGCTAGTTGGTTTAGGGTTAGGGTTAGGGTTATTTGGTTTAGGTTTAGGTTTAGGGTCAGGGTTAGGGTTAGGGTTAGGGTTATTTGGGCTAGGGTTAGGGTTAGGGTTAGGGTTAGGGTTAGGGTTATGGTTAGTTGGGTTTGGGTAATGGTTAGGGTTATTTTGGTAAAGGTTAGGCTTATGGTTAGTGTTAGGGCTAGTTGGTTTAGGGTTAGGGTTAGGGTTATTTGGTTTAGGGTTAGGTTTAGGGTCAGGGTTAGGGTTAGGGTTACGGTTATTTGGGCTAGGGTTAGGGTTAGGGTTAGGGTTAGGGTTAGGGTTAGGGTTATGGTTAGTTGGGTTTTGGTTATGGTTAGGGTTATTTTGGTAAAGGTTAGGCTTATGGTTAGTGTTAGGGCTAGTTGGTTTAGGGTTAGGGTTAGGGTTATTTGGTTTAGGGTTACGCTTAGGGTCAGGGTTAGGGTTAGGGTTAGGGTTATTTGGGCTAGGGTTAGGGTTAGGGTTAGGGTTAGGGTTAGGGTTATGGTTAGTTGGGTTTGGGTTATGGTTAGGGTTATTTTGGTAAAGGTTAGGCTTATGGTTAGTGTTAGGGCTAGTTGGTTTAGGGTTAGGGGTAGGGTTATTTGGTTTAGGGTTAGGTTTAGGGTCAGGGTTAGGGTTAGGGTTAGGCTTATTTGGGCTAGGGTTAGGGTTAGGGTTAGGGTTAGGGTTAGGGTTAGGGTTAGGGTTATGGTTAGTTGGGTTTGGGTAATGGTTAGGGTTATTTTGGTAAAGGTTAGGCTTATGGTTACTGTTAGGGCTAGTTGGTTTAGGATTAGGGTTAGGGTTATTTGGTTTAGGTTTAGGTTTAGGGTCAGGGTTAGGGTTAGGGTTAGGGTTATTTGGGCTAGGGTTAGGGTTAGGGTTAGGGTTAGGGTTAGGGTTAGGGTTAGGGTTAGGGTTATGGTTAGTTGCGTTTGGGTAATGGTTAGGGTTATTTTGGTAAAGGTTAGGCTTATGGTTAGTGTTAGGGCTAGTTGGTTTAGGGTTAGGGTTAGGGTTATTTGGTTTAGGTTTAGGTTTAGGGTCAGGGTTAGGGTTAGGGTTAGGGTTATTTGGGCTAGGGTTAGGGTTAGGGTTAGGGTTAGGGTTAGGGTTAGGGTTAGTTGGGTTAGGGTTATGGTTAGGGTTATTTTGGTAAAGGTTAGGCTTATGGTTAGTGTTAGGGCTAGTTGGTTTAGGGTTAGGGTTAGGGTTATTTGGTTTAGGGTTAGGTTTAGGGTCAGGGTTAGGGTTAGGGTTAGGGTTATTTGGGCTAGGGTTAGGGTTAGGGTTAGGGTTAGGGTTAGGGTTAGGGTTAGGTTTAGGATTATGGTTAGTTGGGTTAGGGTTATGGTTAGGGTTATTTTGGTAAAGGTTAGGCTTAGGGTTAGTGTTAGGGCTAGTTGGTTTAGGGTTAGGGTTAGGGTTATTTGGTTTAGGGTTAGGTTTAGGGTCAGGGTTAGGGTTAGGGTTAGGGTTATTTGGGCTAGGGTTAGGGTTAGGGTTAGGGTTAGGGTTAGGGTTATGGTTAGTTGGGTTTGGGTTATGGTTAGGGTTATTTTGGTAAAGGTTAGGCTTATGGTTAGTGTTAGGGCTAGTTGGTTTAGGGTTAGGGTTAGGGTTATTTGGTTTAGGGTTAGGTTTAGGGTCAGGGTTAGGGTTAGGGTTAGGGTTATTTGGGCTAGGGTTAGGGTTAGGGTTAGGGTTAGGGTTAGGGTTATGGTTAGTTGGGTTTGGGTTATGGTTAGGGTTATTTTGGTAAAGGTTATGCTTATGGTTAGTGTTAGGGCTAGTTGGATTAGGGTTAGGGTTAGGGTTATTTGGTTTAGGGTTAGGTTTAGGGTCAGGGTTAGGGTTAGGGTTAGGGTTATTTGGGCTAGGGTTAGGGTTAGGGTTAGGGTTAGGGTTAGGGTTATGGTTAGTTGGGTTTGGGTAATGGTTAGGGTTATTTTGGTAAAGGTTAGGCTTATGGTTAGTGTTAGGGCTAGTTGGTTTAGGGTTAGGGTTAGGGTTATTTGGTTTAGGTTTAGGTTTAGGGTCAGGGTTAGGGTTAGGGTTAGGGTTATTTGGGCTAGGGTTAGGGTTAGGGTTAGGGTTAGGGTTAGGGTTAGGGTTAGGGTTAGGGTTAGGGTTAGGGTTAGGGTTAGTTGGGTTAGGGTTATGGTTAGGGTTATTTTGGTAAAGGTTAGGCTTATGGTTAGTGTTAGGGCTAGTTGGTTTAGGGTTAGGGTTAGGGTTATTTGGTTTAGGGTTAGGTTTAGGGTCAGGGTTAGGGTTAGGGTTAGGGTTATTTGGGCTAGGGTTAGGGTTAGGGTTAGGGTTAGGGTTAGGGTTAGGGTTATGTTTAGTTGGGTTTGGGTTATGGTTAGGGTTATTTTGGTAAAGGTTAGGCTTATGGTTAGTGTTAGGGCTAGTTGGTTTAGGGTTAGGGTTAGGGTTATTTGGTTTAGGGTTAGGTTTAGGGTCAGGGTTAGGGTTAGGGTTAGGGTTATTTGGGCTAGGGTTAGGGTTAGGGTTAGGGTTAGGGTTAGGGTTAGGGTTAGGGTTAGGGTTAGGGTTAGGGTTAGGGTTAGGGTTAGGGTTAGGGTTAGTTGGGTTTGGGTAATGGTTAGGGTTATTTTGGTAAAGGTTAGGCTTATGGTTAGTGTTAGGGCTAGTTGGTTTAGGGTTAGGGTTAGGGTTATTTGGTTTAGGTTTAGGTTTAGGGTCAGGGTTAGGGTTAGGGTTAGGGTTATTTGGGCTAGGGTTAGGGTTAGGGTTAGGGTTAGGGTTAGGGTTAGGGTTAGGGTTAGGGTTAGGTTTAGTTGGGTTAGGGTTATGGTTAGGGTTATTTTGGTAAAGGTTAGGCTTATGGTTAGTGTTAGGGCTAGTTGGTTTAGGGTTAGGGTTAGGGTTATTTGGTTTAGGGTTAGGTTTAGGGTCAGGGTTAGGGTTAGGGTTAGGGTTATTTGGGCTAGGGTTAGGGTTAGGGTTAGGGTTAGGGTTAGGGTTAGTTGGGTTTGGGTTATGGTTAGGGTTATTTTGGTAAAGGTTAGGCTTATGGTTAGTGTTAGGGCTAGTTGGTTTAGGGTTAGGGTTAGGGTTATTTGGTTTAGGGTTAGGTTTAGGGTCAGGGTTAGGGTTAGGGTTAGGGTTATTTGGGCTAGGGTTAGGGTTAGGGTTAGGGTTAGGGTTAGGGTTAGTTGGGTTAGGGTTATGGTTAGGGTTATTTTGGTAAAGGTTAGGCTTATGGTTAGTGTTAGGGCTAGTTGGTTTAGGGTTAGGTTTACGGTCAGGGTTAGGGTTAGGGTTTAGGGTTATTTGGGCTAGGGTTAGGGTTAGGGTTAGGGTTAGGGTTAGGGTTAGGGTTAGGGTTAGGGTTAGGGTTAGGGTTAGGGTTAGGGTTATGGTTAGTTGGGTTTGGGTTATGGTTAGGGTTATTTTGGTAAAGGTTAGGCTTATGGTTAGTGTTAGGGCTAGTTGGTTTAGGGTTAGGGTTAGGGTTATTTGGTTTAGGTTTAGGTTTAGGGTCAGGGTTAGGGTTAGGGTTAGGGTTATTTGGGCTAGGGTTAGGGTTAGGGTTAGGGTTAGGGTTAGGGTTAGGGTTATGGTTATGGTTAGTTGGGTTTGGGTTATGGTTAGGGTTATTTTGGTAAAGGTTAGGCTTATGGTTAGTGTTAGGGCTAGTTGGTTTAGGGTTAGGGTTAGGGTTATTTGGTTTAGGTTTAGGTTTAGGGTCAGGGTTAGGGTTAGGGTTAGGGTTATTTGGGCTAGGGTTAGGGTTAGGGTTAGGGTTAGGGTTAGGGTTAGGGTTAGTTGGGTTTGGGTTATGGTTAGGGTTATTTTGGTAAAGGTTAGGCTTATGGTTAGTGTTAGGGCTAGTTGGTTTAGGGTTAGGGTTAGGGTTATTTGGTTTAGGTTTAGGTTTAGGGTCAGGGTTAGGGTTAGGGTTAGGGTTATTTGGGCTAGGGTTAGGGTTAGGGTTAGGGTTAGGGTTAGGGTTAGGGTTAGGGTTAGGGTTAGGGTTAGGGTTAGGGTTAGGGTTAGGGTTATGGTTAGTTGGGTTTGGGTTATGGTTAGGGTTATTTTGGTAAAGGTTAAGCTTATGGTTAGTGTTAGGGCTAGTTGGTTTATGGTTAGGGTTAGGGTTATTTGGTTTAGGGTTAGGTTTAGGGTCAGGGTTAGGGTTAGGGTTAGGGTTATTTGGGCTAGGGTTAGGGTTAGGGTTAGGGTTAGGGTTAGGGTTAGGGTTAGGGTTATGGTTAGTTGGGTTTGGGTTATGGTTAGGGTTATTTTGGTAAAGGTTAGGCTTATGGTTAGTGTTAGGGCTAGTTGGTTTAGGGTTAGGGTTAGGGTTATTTGG
>NW_028276374.1:35000-60000 GCF_052056855.1 Sturnus vulgaris
TAGGGTTATTTGGTTTAGGTTTAGGTTTAGGGTCAGGGTTAGGGTTAGGGTTAGGGTTATTTGGGCTAGGGTTAGGGTTAGGGTCAGGGTTAGGGTTAGGGTTAGGGTTAGTTGGGTTTGGGTTATGGTTAGGGTTATTTTGGTAAAGGTTAGGCTTATGGTTAGTGTTAGGGCTAGTTGGTTTAGGGTTAGGGTTAGGGTTATTTGGTTTAGGTTTAGGTTTAGGGTCAGGGTTAGGGTTAGGGTTAGGGTTATTTGGGCTAGGGTTAGGGTTAGGGTTAGGGTTAGGGTTAGGGTTAGGGTTAGGGTTATGGTTAGTTGGGTTTGGGTTATGGTTAGGGTTATTTTGGTAAAGGTTAGGCTTATGGTTAGTGTTAGGGCTAGTTGGTTTAGGGTTAGGGTTAGGGTTATTTGGTTTAGGGTTAGGTTTAGGGTCAGGGTTAGGGTTAGGGTTAGGGTTATTTGGGCTAGGGTTAGGGTTAGGGTTAGGGTTAGGGTTATGGTTAGTTGGGTTTGGGTTATGGTTAGGGTTATTTTGGTAAAGGTTAGGCTTATGGTTAGTGTTAGGGCTAGTTGGTTTAGGGTTAGGGTTAGGGTTATTTGGTTTAGGGTTAGGTTTAGGGTCAGGGTTAGGGTTAGGGTTAGGCTTATTTGGGCTAGGGTTAGGGTTAGGGTTAGGGTTAGGGTTAGGGTTAGGGTTATGGTTAGTTGGGTTTGGGTAATGGTTAGGGTTATTTTGGTAAAGGTTAGGCTTATGGTTAGTGTTAGGGCTAGTTGGTTTAGGGTTAGGGTTAGGGTTATTTGGTTTAGGTTTAGGTTTAGGGTCAGGGTTAGGGTTAGGGTTAGGGTTATTTGGGCTAGGGTTAGGGTTAGGGTTAGGGTTAGGGTTAGGGTTAGGGTTAGGGTTAGTTGGGTTTGGGTTATGGTTAGGGTTATTTTGGTAAAGGTTAGGCTTATGGTTAGTGTTAGGGCTAGTTGGTTTAGGGTTAGGGTTAGGGTTATTTGGTTTAGGGTTAGGTTTAGGGTCAGGGTTAGGGTTAGGGTTAGGGTTATTTGGGCTAGGGTTAGGGTTAGGGTTAGGGTTAGGGTTAGGGTTAGTTGCGTTAGGGTTATGGTTAGGGTTATTTTGGTAAAGGTTAGGCTTATGGTTAGTGTTAGGGCTAGTTGGTTTAGGGTTAGGGTTAGGGTTATTTGGTTTAGGTTTAGGTTTAGGGTCAGGGTTAGGGTTAGGGTTAGGGTTATTTGGGCTAGGGTTAGGGTTAGGGTTAGGGTTAGGGTTAGGGTTAGGGTTAGGGTTAGTTGGGTTTGGGTTATGGTTAGGGTTATTTCGGTAAAGGTTAGGCTTATGGTTAGTGTTAGGGCTAGTTGGTTTAGGGTTAGGGTTAGGGTTATTTGGTTTAGGTTTAGGTTTAGGGTCAGGGTTAGGGTTAGGGTTAGGGTTATTTGGGCTAGGGTTAGGGTTAGGGTTAGGGTTAGGGTTAGGGTTAGGGTTAGGGTTAGGGTTAGGGTTAGGGTTATGGTTAGTTGGGTTTGGGTTATGGTTAGGGTTATTTTGGTAAAGGTTAGGCTTATGGTTAGTGTTAGGGCTAGTTGGTTTATGGTTAGGGTTAGGGTTATTTGGTTTAGGGTTAGGTTTAGGGTCAGGGTTAGGGTTAGGGTTAGGGTTATTTGGGCTAGGGTTAGGGTTAGGGTTAGGGTTAGGGTTAGGGTTAGGGTTAGGGTTATGGTTAGTTGGGTTTGGGTTATGGTTAGGGTTATTTTTGTAAAGGTTAGGCTCATGGTTAGTGTTAGGGCTAGTTGGTTTAGGGTTAGGGTTAGGGTTATTTGGTTTAGGGTTAGGTTTAGGGTCAGGGTTAGGGTTAGGGTTAGGGTTATTTGGGCTAGGGTTAGGGTTAGGGTTAGGGTTAGGGTTAGGGTTAGGGTTAGGGTTAGGGTTAGGGTTATGGTTAGTTGGGTTTGGGTAATGGTTAGGGTTATTTTGGTAAAGGTTAGGCTTATGGTTAGTGTTAGGGCTAGTTGGTTTAGGGTTAGGGTTAGGGTTATTTGGTTTAGGTTTAGGTTTAGGGTCAGGGTTAGGGTTAGGGTTAGGGTTATTTGGGCTAGGGTTAGGGTTAGGGTTAGGGTTAGGGTTAGGGTTAGGGTTAGGGTTAGGGTTAGTTGGGTTAGGGTTATGGTTAGGGTTATTTTGGTAAAGGTTAGGCTTATGGTTAGTGTTAGGGCTAGTTGGTTTAGGGTTAGGGTTAGGGTTATTTGGTTTAGGGTTAGGTTTAGGGTCAGGGTTAGGGTTAGGGTTAGGGTTATTTGGGCTAGGGTTAGGGTTAGGGTTAGGGTTAGGGTTAGGGTTAGGGTTAGTTGGGTTTGGGTTATGGTTAGGGTTATTTTGGTAAAGGTTAGGCTTATGGTTAGTGTTAGGGCTAGTTGGTTTAGGGTTAGGGTTAGGGTTATTTGGTTTAGGTTTAGGTTTAGGGTCAGGGTTAGGGTTAGGGTTAGGGTTATTTGGGCTAGGGTTAGGGTTAGGGTTAGTGTTAGGGTTAGGGTTAGGGTTAGGGTTATGGTTAGTTGGGTTTGGGTTATGGTTAGGGTTATTTTGGTAAAGGTTAGGCTTATGGTTAGTGTTAGGGCTAGTTGGTTTAGGGTTAGGGTTAGGGTTATTTGGTTTAGGTTTAGGTTTAGGGTCAGGGTTAGGGTTAGGGTTAGGGTTATTTGGGCTAGGGTTAGGGTTAGGGTTAGTTGGGTTTGGGTTATTGTTAGGGTTATTTTGGTAAAGGTTAGGCTTATGGTTAGTGTTAGGGCTAGTTGGTTTAGGGTTAGGGTTAGGGTTATTTGGTTTAGGTTTAGGTTTAGGGTCAGGGTTAGGGTTAGGGTTAGGGTTATTTGGGCTAGGGTTAGGGTTAGGGTTAGGGTTAGGGTTAGGGTTAGGGTTAGGGTTATGGTTAGTTGGGTTTGGGTTATGGTTAGGGTTATTTTGGTAAAGGTTAGGCTTATGGTTAGTGTTAGGGCTAGTTGGTTTAGGGTTAGGGTTAGGGTTATTTGGTTTAGGGTTAGGTTTAGGGTCAGGGTTAGGGTTAGGGTTAGGCTTATTTGGGCTAGGGTTAGGGTTAGGGTTAGGGTTAGGGTTAGGGTTAGGGTTAGGGTTAGGGTTATGGTTAGTTGGGTTTGGGTAATGGTTAGGGTTATTTTGGTAAAGGTTAGGCTTATGGTTAGTGTTAGGGCTAGTTGGTTTAGGGTTAGGGTTAGGGTTATTTGGTTTAGGGTTAGGTTTAGGGTCAGGGTTAGGGTTAGGGTTAGGCTTATTTGGGCTAGGGTTAGGGTTAGGGTTAGGGTTAGGGTTAGGGTTAGTTGGGTTAGGGTTATGGTTAGGGTTATTTTGGTAAAGGTTAGGCTTATGGTTAGTGTTAGGGCTAGTTGGTTTAGGGTTAGGGTTAGGGTTATTTGGTTTAGGGTTAGGTTTAGGGTCAGGGTTAGGGTTAGGGTTAGGCTTATTTGGGCTAGGGTTAGGGTTAGGGTTAGGGTTAGGGTTAGGGTTAGGGTTATGGTTAGTTGGGTTTGGGTAATGGTTAGGGTTATTTTGGTAAAGGTTAGGCTTATGGTTAGTGTTAGGGCTAGTTGGTTTAGGGTTAGGGTTAGGGTTATTTGGTTTAGGTTTAGGTTTAGGGTCAGGGTTAGGGTTAGGGTTAGGGTTATTTGGGCTAGGGTTAGGGTTAGGGTTAGGGTTAGGGTTAGGGTTAGGGTTAGGGTTAGTTGGGTTTGGGTTATGGTTAGGGTTATTTTGGTAAAGGTTAGGCTTATGGTTAGTGTTAGGGCTAGTTGGTTTAGGGTTAGGGTTAGGGTTATTTGGTTTAGGGTTAGGTTTAGGGTCAGGGTTAGGGTTAGGGTTAGGGTTATTTGGGCTAGGGTTAGGGTTAGGGTTAGGGTTAGGGTTAGGGTTAGTTGGGTTAGGGTTATGGTTAGGGTTATTTTGGTAAAGGTTAGGCTTATGGTTAGTGTTAGGGCTAGTTGGTTTAGGGTTAGGGTTAGGGTTATTTGGTTTAGGTTTAGGTTTAGGGTCAGGGTTAGGGTTAGGGTTAGGGTTATTTGGGCTAGGGTTAGGGTTAGGGTTAGGGTTAGGGTTAGGGTTAGGGTTAGGGTTAGGGTTAGTTGGGTTTGGGTTATGGTTAGGGTTATTTTGGTAAAGGTTAGGCTTAGGGTTAGTGTTAGGGCTAGTTGGTTTAGGGTTAGGGTTAGGGTTATTTGGTTTAGGGTTAGGTTTAGGGTCAGGGTTAGGGTTAGGGTTATTTGGGCTAGGGTTAGGGTTAGGGTTAGGGTTAGGGTTATGGTTAGTTGGGTTTGGGTTATGGTTAGGGTTATTTTGGTAAAGGTTAGGCTTATGGTTAGTGTTAGGGCTAGTTGGTTTAGGGTTAGGGTTAGGGTTATTTGGTTTAGGGTTAGGTTTAGGGTCAGGGTTAGGGTTAGGGTTAGGGTTATTTGGGCTAGGGTTAGGGTTAGGGTTAGGGTTAGGGTTAGGGTTATGGTTAGTTGGGTTTGGGTTATGGTTAGGGTTATTTTGGTAAAGGTTAGGCTTATGGTTAGTGTTAGGGCTAGTTGGATTAGGGTTAGGGTTAGGGTTATTTGGTTTAGGGTTAGGTTTAGGGTCAGGGTTAGGGTTAGGGTTAGGGTTATTTGGGCTAGGGTTAGGGTTAGGGTTAGGGTTAGGGTTAGTGTTAGGGTTAGGGTTAGGGTTATGGTTAGTTGGGTTTGGGTAATGGTTAGGGTTATTTTGGTAAAGGTTAGGCTTATGGTTAGTGTTAGGGCTATTTGGTTTAGGGTTAGGGTTAGGGTTATTTGGTTTAGGGTTAGGTTTAGGGTCAGGGTTAGGGTTAGGGTTAGGGTTATTTGGGCTAGGGTTAGGGTTAGGGTTAGGGTTAGGGTTAGGGTTAGGGTTAGTTGGGTTTGGGTTATGGCTAGGGTTATTTTGGTAAAGGTTAGGCTTATGGTTAGTGTTAGGGCTAGTTGGTTTAGGGTTAGGGTTAGGGTTATTTGGTTTAGGTTTAGGTTTAGGGTCAGGGTTAGGGTTAGGGTTATTTGGGCTAGGGTTAGGGTTAGGGTTAGGGTTAGGGTTAGGGTTAGGGTTAGGGTTAGGGTTAGGGTTATGGTTAGGGTTATGGTTAGTTGGGTTTGGGTTATGGTTAGGGTTATTTTGGTAAAGGTTAGGCTTATGGTTAGTGTTAGGGCTAGTTGGTTTAGGGTTAGGGTTAGGGTTATTTGGTTTAGGTTTAGGTTTAGGGTTAGGGTTAGGGTTAGGGTTATTTGGTTTAGGGTTAGGGTTAGGGTTAGGGTTAGGGTTAGGGTTAGGGTTAGGGTTAGGGTTAGGGTTAGGGTTAGGGTTAGGGTTATGGTTAGTTGGGTTTGGGTTATGGTTAGGGTTATTTTGGTAAAGGTTAGGCTTATGGTTTGTGTTAGGGCTAGTTGGTTTAGGGTTAGGGTTAGGGTTATTTGGTTTAGGGTTAGGTTTAGGGTCAGGGTTAGGGTTAGGGTTAGGGTTATTTGGGCTAGGGTTAGGGTTAGGGTTAGGGTTAGGGTTAGGGTTAGGGTTAGGGTTAGGGTTATGGTTAGTTGGGTTTGGGTTATGGTTAGGGTTATTTTGGTAAAGGTTAGGCTTATGGTTAGTGTTAGGGCTAGTTGGTTTAGGGTTAGGGTTAGGGTTATTTGGTTTAGGGTTAGGTTTAGGGTCAGGGTTAGGGTTAGGGTTAGGGTTATTTGGGCTAGGGTTAGGGTTAGGGTTAGGGTTAGGGTTAGGGTTAGGGTTAGGGTTAGGGTTATGGTTAGTTGGGTTTGGGTAATGGTTAGGGTTATTTTGGTAAAGGTTAGGCTTATGGTTAGTGTTAGGGCTAGTTGGTTTAGGGTTAGGGTTAGGGTTATTTGGTTTAGGGTTAGGTTTAGGGTCAGGGTTAGGGTTAGGGTTAGGGGTATTTGGGCTAGGGTTAGGGTTAGGGTTAGGGTTAGGGTTAGGGTTAGGGTTAGGGTTAGTTGGGTTTGGGTTATGGTTAGGGTTATTTTGGTAAAGGTTAGGCTTATGGTTAGTGTTAGGGCTAGTTGGTTTAGGGTTAGGGTTAGGGTTATTTGGTTTAGGGTTAGGTTTAGGGTCAGGGTTAGGGTTAGGGTTAGGGTTATTTGGGCTAGGGTTAGGGTTAGGGTTAGGGTTAGGGTTAGGGTTAGTTGGGTTAGGGTTATGGTTAGGGTTATTTTGGTAAAGGTTAGGCTTATGGTTAGTGTTAGGGCTAGTTGGTTTAGGGTTAGGGTTAGGGTTATTTGGTTTAGGGTTAGGTTTAGGCTCAGGGTTAGGGTTAGGGTTAGGGTTATTTTGGCTAGGGTTAGGGTTAGGGTTAGGGTTATGGTTAGGGTTATGATTAGTTGGGTTAGGGTTATGGTTAGGGTTATTTTGGTAAAGGTTAGGCTTATGGTTAGTGTTAGGGCTAGTTGGTTTAGGGTTAGGGTTAGGGTTATTTGGTTTAGGGTTAGGTTTAGGGTCAGGGTTAGGGTTAGGGTTAGGGTTATTTGGGCTAGGGTTAGGGTTAGGGTTAGGGTTAGGGTTAGGGTTAGGGTTAGGGTTAGGGTTATGTTTAGTTGGGTTTGGGTAATGGTTAGGGTTATTTTGGTAAAGGTTAGGCTTATGGTTAGTGTTAGGGCTAGTTGGTTTAGGGTTAGGGTTAGGGTTATTTGGTTTAGGTTTAGGTTTAGGGTCAGGGTTAGGGTTAGGGTTAGGGTTATTTGGGCTAGGGTTAGGGTTAGGGTTAGGGTTAGGGTTAGGGTTAGTTGGGTTAGGGTTATGGTTAGGGTTATTTTGGTAAAGGTTAGGCTTATGGTTAGTGTTAGGGCTAGTTGGTTTAGGGTTAGGGTTAGGGTTATTTGGTTTAGGGTTAGGTTTAGGGTCAGGGTTAGGGTTAGGGTTAGGGTTATTTGGGGTAGGGTTAGGGTTAGGGTTAGGGTTAGGGTTAGGGTTAGGGTTAGGGTTATGGTTATGGTTAGTTGGGTTTGGGTTATGGTTAGGGTTATTTTGGTAAAGGTTAGGCTTATGGTTAGTGTTAGGGCTAGTTGGTTTAGGGTTAGGGTTAGGGTTATTTGGTTTAGGGTTAGGTTTAGGGTCAGGGTTAGGGTTAGGGTTAGGGTTATTTGGGCTAGGGTTAGGGTTAGGGTTAGGGTTAGGGTTAGGGTTAGGGTTAGGGTTATGTTTAGTTGGGTTTGGGTAATGGTTAGGGTTATTTTGGTAAAGGTTAGGCTTATGGTTAGTGTTAGGGCTAGTTGGTTTAGGGTTAGGGTTAGGGTTATTTGGTTTAGGTTTAGGTTTAGGGTCAGGGTTAGGGTTAGGGTTAGGGTTATTTGGGCTAGGGTTAGGGTTAGGGTTAGGGTTAGGGTTAGGGTTAGGGTTAGTTGGGTTAGGGTTATGGTTAGGGTTATTTTGGTAAAGGTTAGGCTTAGGGTTAGTGTTAGGGCTAGTTGGTTTAGGGTTAGGGTTAGGGTTATTTGGTTTAGGGTTAGGTTTAGGGTCAGGGTTAGGGTTAGGGTTAGGGTTATTTTGGCTAGGGTTAGGGTTAGGGTTAGGGTTATGGTTAGGGTTATGATTAGTTGGGTTAGGGTTATGGTTAGGGTTATTTTGGTAAAGGTTAGGCTTATGGTTAGTGTTAGGGCTAGTTGGTTTAGGGTTAGGGTTAGGGTTATTTGGTTTAGGGTTAGGTTTAGGGTCAGGGTTAGGGTTAGGGTTAGGGTTATTTGGGCTAGGGTTAGGGTTAGGGTTAGGGTTAGGGTTAGGGTTAGGGTTATGTTTAGTTGGGTTTGGGTAATGGTTAGGGTTATTTTGGTAAAGGTTAGGCTTATGGTTAGTGTTAGGGCTAGTTGGTTTAGGGTTAGGGTTAGGGTTATTTGGTTTAGGTTTAGGTTTAGGGTCAGGGTTAGGGTTAGGGTTAGGGTTATTTGGGCTAGGGTTAGGGTTAGGGTTAGGGTTAGGGTTAGGGTTAGTTGGGTTAGGGTTATGGTTAGGGTTATTTTGGTAAAGGTTAGGCTTATGGTTAGTGTTAGGGCTAGTTGGTTTAGGGTTAGGGTTAGGGTTATTTGGTTTAGGGTTAGGTTTAGGGTCAGGGTTAGGGTTAGGGTTAGGGTTATTTGGGGTAGGGTTAGGGTTAGGGTTAGGGTTAGGGTTAGGGTTAGGGTTAGGGTTAGGGTTATGGTTATGGTTAGTTGGGTTTGGGTTATGGTTAGGGTTATTTTGGTAAAGGTTAGGCTTATGGTTAGTGTTAGGGCTAGTTGGTTTAGGGTTAGGGTTAGGGTTATTTGGTTTAGGGTTAGGTTTAGGGTCAGGGTTAGGGTTAGGGTTAGGGTTATTTGGGCTAGGGTTAGGGTTAGGGTTAGGGTTAGGGTTAGGGTTAGGGTTAGGGTTATGTTTAGTTGGGTTTGGGTAATGGTTAGGGTTATTTTGGTAAAGGTTAGGCTTATGGTTAGTGTTAGGGCTAGTTGGTTTAGGGTTAGGGTTAGGGTTATTTGGTTTAGGTTTAGGTTTAGGGTCAGGGTTAGGGTTAGGGTTAGGGTTATTTGGGCTAGGGTTAGGGTTAGGGTTAGGGTTAGGGTTAGGGTTAGTTGGGTTAGGGTTATGGTTAGGGTTATTTTGGTAAAGGTTAGGCTTATGGTTAGTGTTAGGGCTAGTTGGTTTAGGGTTAGGGTTAGGGTTATTTGGTTTAGGGTTAGGTTTAGGGTCAGGGTTAGGGTTAGGGTTAGGGTTATTTGGGGTAGGGTTAGGGTTAGGGTTAGGGTTAGGGTTAGGGTTAGGGTTAGGGTTAGGGTTATGGTTAGTTGGGTTTGGGTTATGGTTAGGGTTATTTTGGTAAAGGTTAGGCTTATGGTTAGTGTTAGGGCTAGTTGGTTTAGGGTTAGGGTTAGGGTTATTTGGTTTAGGTTTAGGTTTAGGGTCAGGGTTAGGGTTAGGGTTAGGGTTATTTGGGCTAGGGTTAGGGTTAGGGTTAGGGTTAGGGTTAGGGTTAGGGTTAGTTGGGTTTGGGTTATGGTTAGGGTTATTTTGGTAAAGGTTAGGCTTATGGTTAGTGTTAGGGCTAGTTGGTTTAGGGTTAGGGTTAGGGTTATTTGGTTTAGGTTTAGGTTTAGGGTCAGGGTTAGGGTTAGGGTTAGGGTTATTTGGGCTAGGGTTAGGGTTAGGGTTAGGGTTAGGGTTAGGGTTAGGGTTAGGGTTAGGGTTAGGGTTATGGTTAGTTGGGTTTGGGTTATGGTTAGGGTTATTTTGGTAAAGGTTAGGCTTATGGTTAGTGTTAGGGCTAGTTGGTTTAGGGTTAGGGTTAGGGTTATTTGGTTTAGGGTTAGGTTTAGGGTCAGGGTTAGGGTTAGGGTTAGGGTTATTTGGGCTAGGATTAGGGTTAGGGTTAGGGTTAGGGTTAGGGTTAGGGTTATGGTTAGTTGGGTTTGGGTTATGGTTAGGGTTATTTTGGTAAAGGTTAGGCTTATGGTTAGTGTTAGGGCTAGTTGGTTTAGGGTTAGGGTTAGGGTTATTTGGTTTAGGGTTAGGTTTAGGGTCAGGGTTAGGGTTAGGGTTAGGGTTATTTGGGCTAGTGTTAGGGTTAGGGTTAGGGTTAGGGTTAGGGTTAGGGTTAGGGTTATGGTTAGTTGGGTTTGGGTAATGGTTAGGGTTATTTTGGTAAAGGTTAGGCTTATGGTAAGTGTTAGGGCTAGTTGGTTTAGGGTTAGGGTTAGGGTTATTTGGTTTAGGTTTAGGTTTAGGGTCAGGGTTAGGGTTAGGGTTAGGGTTATTTGGGCTAGGGTTAGGGTTAGGGTTAGGGTTAGGGTTAGGGTTAGGGTTAGGGTTAGGGTTAGGGTTATGTTTAGTTGGGTTTGGGTTATGGTTAGGGTTATTTTGGTAAAGGTTAGGCTTATGGTTAGTGTTAGGGCTAGTTGGTTTAGGGTTAGGGTTAGGGTTATTTGGTTTAGGGTTAGGTTTAGGGTTAGGGTTAGGGTTAGGGTTATTTGGGCTAGGGTTAGGGTTAGGGTTAGGGTTAGGGTTAGGGTTAGGGTTAGGGTTAGTGTTAGGGTTAGGGTTAGGTTAGGGTTAGTTGGGTTTGGGTAATGGTTAGGGTTATTTTGGTAAAGGTTAGGCTTATGGTTAGTGTTAGGGCTAGTTGGTTTAGGGTTAGGGTTAGGGTTATTTGGTTTAGGTTTAGGTTTAGGGTCAGGGTTAGGGTTAGGGTTAGGGTTATTTGGGCTAGGGTTAGGGTTAGGGTTAGGGTTAGGGTTAGGGTTAGGGCTAGGGTTTGGGTTAGGGTTAGTTGGGTTAGGGTTATGGTTAGGGTTATTTTGGTAAAGGTTAGGCTTATGGTTAGTGTTAGGGCTAGTTGGTTTAGGGTTAGGGTTAGGGTTATTTGGTTTAGGGTTAGGTTTAGGGTCAGGGTTAGGGTTAGGGTTAGGGTTATTTGGGCTAGGGTTAGGGTTAGGGTTAGGGTTAGGGTTAGGGTTAGGGTTAGGGTTAGGGTTAGGGTTATGGTTAGTTGGGTTTGGGTAATGGTTAGGGTTATTTTCGTAAAGGTTAGGCTTATGGTTAGTGTTAGGGCTAGTTGGTTTAGGGTTAGGGTTAGGGTTATTTGGTTTAGGTTTAGGTTTAGGGTCAGGGTTAGGGTTAGGGTTAGGGTTATTTGGGCTAGGGTTAGGGTTAGGGTTAGGGTTAGGGTTAGGGTTAGTTGGGTTAGGGTTATGGTTAGGGTTATTTTGGTAAAGGTTAGGCTTATGGTTAGTGTTAGGGCTAGTTGGTTTAGGGTTAGGGTTAGGGTTATTTGGTTTAGGGTTAGGTTTAGGGTCAGGGTTAGGGTTAGGGTTTAGGGTTATTTGGGCTAGGGTTAGGGTTAGGGTTAGGGTTAGGGTTAGGGTTAGGGTTAGGGTTAGGGTTAGGGTTAGGGTTAGGGTTATGATTAGTTGGGTTAGGGTTATGGTTAGGGTTATTTTGGTAAAGGTTAGGCTTATGGTTAGTGTTAGGGCTAGTTGGTTTAGGGTTAGGGTTAAGGTTATTTGGTTTAGGTTTAGGTTTAGGGTCAGGGTTAGGGTTAGGGTTAGGGTTATTTGGGCTAGGGTTAGGGTTAGGGTTAGGGTTAGGGTTAGGGTTATGGTTAGTTGGGTTAGGGTTATGGTTAGGGTTATTTTGGTAAAGGTTAGGCTTATGGTTAGTGTTAGGGCTAGTTGGTTTAGGGTTAGGGTTAGGGTTATTTGGTTTAGGGTTAGGTTTAGGGTCAGGGTTAGGGTTAGGGTTAGGGTTATTTGGGCTAGGGTTCTGGTTAGGGTTAGGGTTAGGGTTAGGGTTATGGTTAGTTGGGTTTGGGTTATGGTTAGGGTTATTTTGGTAAAGGTTAGGCTTATGGTTAGTGTTAGGGCTAGTTGGTTTAGGGTTAGGGTTAGGGTTATTTGGTTTAGGGTTAGGTTTAGGGTCAGGGTTAGGGTTAGGGTTAGGGTTATTTGGGCTAGGGTTAGGGTTAGGGTTAGGGTTAGGGTTAGGGTTAGTTGGGTTAGGGTTATGGTTAGGGTTATTTTGGTAAAGGTTAGGCTTATGGTTAGTGTTAGGGCTAGTTGGTTTAGGGTTAGGTTTACGGTCAGGGTTAGGGTTAGGGTTTAGGGTTATTTGGGCTAGGGTTAGGGTTAGGGTTAGGGTTAGGGTTAGGGTTAGGGTTAGGGTTAGGGTTAGGGTTAGTTGGGTTAGGGTTATGGTTAGGGTTATTTTGGTAAAGGTTAGGCTTATGGTTAGTGTTAGGGCTAGTTGGTTTAGGGTTAGGGTTAGGGTTATTTGGTTTAGGTTTAGGTTTAGTGTCAGGGTTAGGGTTAGGGTTAGGGTTATTTGGGCTAGGGTTAGGGTTAGGGTTAGGGTTAGGGTTAGGGTTAGGGTTAGTTGGGTTAGGGTTATGGTTAGGGTTATTTTGGTAAAGGTTAGGCTTATGGTTAGTGTTAGGGCTAGTTGGTTTAGGGTTAGGGTTAGGGTTATTTGGTTTAGGGTTAGGTTTAGGGTCAGGGTTAGGGTTAGGGTTAGGGTTATTTGGGCTAGGGTTAGGGTTAGGGTTAGGGTTAGGGTTAGGGTTATGGTTATGGTTAGTTGGGTTTGGGTTATGGTTAGGGTTATTTTGGTAAAGGTTAGGCTTATGGTTAGTGTTAGGGCTAGTTGGTTTAGGGTTAGGGTTAGGGTTATTTGGTTTAGGGTTAGGTTTAGGGTCAGGGTTAGGGTTAGGGTTAGGGTTATTTGGGCTAGGGTTAGGGTTAGGGTTAGGGTTAGGGTTAGGGTTAGGGTTAGTTGGGTTTAGGGTTATGGTTAGGGTTATTTTGGTAAAGGTTAGGCTTATGGTTAGTGTTAGGGCTAGTTGGTTTAGGGTTAGGGTTAGGGTTATTTGGTTTAGGTTTAGGTTTAGGGTCAGGGTTAGGGTTAGGGTTAGGGTTATTTGGGCTAGGGTTAGGGTTAGGGTTAGGGTTAGTGTTAGGGTTAGGGTTAGTTGGGTTTGGGTTATGGTTAGGGTTATTTTGGTAAAGGTTAGGCTTATGGTTAGTGTTAGGGCTAGTTGGTTTAGGGTTAGGGTTAGGGTTATTTGGTTTAGGTTTAGGTTTAGGGTCAGGGTTAGGGTTAGGGTTAGGGTTATTTGGGCTAGGGTTAGGGTTAGGGTTAGGGTTAGGGTTAGGGTTAGGGTTAGGGTTAGGGTTAGGGTTAGGGTTAGGGTTAGGGTTAGGGTTAGGGTTAGGGTTATGGTTAGTTGGGTTTGGGTTATGGTTAGGGTTATTTTGGTAAAGGTTAGGCTTATGGTTAGTGTTAGGGCTAGTTGGTTTAGGGTTAGGGTTAGGGTTATTTGGTTTAGGGTTAGGTTTAGGGTCAGGGTTAGGGTTAGGGTTAGGGTTATTTGGGCTAGGGTTAGGGTTAGGGTTAGGGTTAGGGTTAGGGTTAGGGTTAGGGTTAGTGTTAGGGTTAGGGTTAGGGTTAGGGTTAGTTGGGTTTGGGTAATGGTTAGGGTTATTTTGGTAAAGGTTAGGCTTATGGTTAGTGTTAGGGCTAGTTGGTTTAGGGTTAGGGTTAGGGTTATTTGGTTTAGGTTTAGGTTTAGGGTCAGGGTTAGGGTTAGGGTTAGGGTTATTTGGGCTAGGGTTAGGGTTAGGGTTAGGGTTAGGGTTAGGGTTAGGGCTAGGGTTTGGGTTAGGGTTAGTTGGGTTAGGGTTATGGTTAGGGTTATTTTGGTAAAGGTTAGGCTTATGGTTAGTGTTAGGGCTAGTTGGTTTAGGGTTAGGGTTAGGGTTATTTGGTTTAGGGTTAGGTTTAGGGTCAGGGTTAGGGTTAGGGTTAGGGTTATTTGGGCTAGGGTTAGGGTTAGGGTTAGGGTTAGGGTTAGGGTTAGGGTTAGGGTTAGGGTTAGGGTTATGGTTAGTTGGGTTTGGGTAATGGTTAGGGTTATTTTCGTAAAGGTTAGGCTTATGGTTAGTGTTAGGGCTAGTTGGTTTAGGGTTAGGGTTAGGGTTATTTGGTTTAGGTTTAGGTTTAGGGTCAGGGTTAGGGTTAGGGTTAGGGTTATTTGGGCTAGGGTTAGGGTTAGGGTTAGGGTTAGGGTTAGGGTTAGTTGGGTTAGGGTTATGGTTAGGGTTATTTTGGTAAAGGTTAGGCTTATGGTTAGTGTTAGGGCTAGTTGGTTTAGGGTTAGGGTTAGGGTTATTTGGTTTAGGGTTAGGTTTAGGGTCAGGGTTAGGGTTAGGGTTAGGGTTATTTGGGCTAGGGTTAGGGTTAGGGTTAGGGTTAGGGTTAGGGTTAGGGTTAGGGTTAGGGTTAGGGTTAGGGTTAGGGTTATGATTAGTTGGGTTAGGGTTATGGTTAGGGTTATTTTGGTAAAGGTTAGGCTTATGGTTAGTGTTAGGGCTAGTTGGTTTAGGGTTAGGGTTAAGGTTATTTGGTTTAGGGTTTAGGTTTAGGGTCAGGGTTAGGGTTAGGGTTAGGGTTATTTGGGCTAGGGTTAGGGTTAGGGTTAGGGTTAGGGTTAGGGTTATGGTTAGTTGGGTTAGGGTTATGGTTAGGGTTATTTTGGTAAAGGTTAGGCTTATGGTTAGTGTTAGGGCTAGTTGGTTTAGGGTTAGGGTTAGGGTTATTTGGTTTAGGGTTAGGTTTAGGGTCAGGGTTAGGGTTAGGGTTAGGGTTATTTGGGCTAGGGTTCTGGTTAGGGTTAGGGTTAGGGTTAGGGTTATGGTTAGTTGGGTTTGGGTTATGGTTAGGGTTATTTTGGTAAAGGTTAGGCTTATGGTTAGTGTTAGGGCTAGTTGGTTTAGGGTTAGGGTTAGGGTTATTTGGTTTAGGGTTAGGTTTAGGGTCAGGGTTAGGGTTAGGGTTAGGGTTATTTGGGCTAGGGTTAGGGTTAGGGTTAGGGTTAGGGTTAGGGTTAGTTGGGTTAGGGTTATGGTTAGGGTTATTTTGGTAAAGGTTAGGCTTATGGTTAGTGTTAGGGCTAGTTGGTTTAGGGTTAGGTTTACGGTCAGGTGTTAGGGTTAGGGTTTAGGGTTATTTGGGCTAGGGTTAGGGTTAGGGTTAGGGTTAGGGTTAGGGTTAGGGTTAGGGTTAGGGTTAGGGTTAGTTGGGTTAGGGTTATGGTTAGGGTTATTTTGGTAAAGGTTAGGCTTATGGTTAGTGTTAGGGCTAGTTGGTTTAGGGTTAGGGTTAGGGTTATTTGGTTTAGGTTTAGGTTTAGTGTCAGGGTTAGGGTTAGGGTTAGGGTTATTTGGGCTAGGGTTAGGGTTAGGGTTAGGGTTAGGGTTAGGGTTAGGGTTAGTTGGGTTAGGGGTTATGGTTAGGGTTATTTTGGTAAAGGTTAGGCTTATGGTTAGTGTTAGGGCTAGTTGGTTTAGGGTTAGGGTTAGGGTTATTTGGTTTAGGGTTAGGTTTAGGGTCAGGGTTAGGGTTAGGGTTAGGGTTATTTGGGCTAGGGTTAGGGTTAGGGTTAGGGTTAGGGTTAGGGTTATGGTTATGGTTAGTTGGGTTTGGGTTATGGTTAGGGTTATTTTGGTAAAGGTTAGGCTTATGGTTAGTGTTAGGGCTAGTTGGTTTAGGGTTAGGGTTAGGGTTATTTGGTTTAGGGTTAGGTTTAGGGTCAGGGTTAGGGTTAGGGTTAGGGTTATTTGGGCTAGGGTTAGGGTTAGGGTTAGGGTTAGGGTTAGGGTTAGGGTTAGTTGGGTTAGGGTTATGGTTAGGGTTATTTTGGTAAAGGTTAGGCTTATGGTTAGTGTTAGGGCTAGTTGGTTTAGGGTTAGGGTTAGGGTTATTTGGTTTAGGTTTAGGTTTAGGGTCAGGGTTAGGGTTAGGGTTAGGGTTATTTGGGCTAGGGTTAGGGTTAGGGTTAGGGTTAGTGTTAGGGTTAGGGTTAGTTGGGTTTGGGTTATGGTTAGGGTTATTTTGGTAAAGGTTAGGCTTATGGTTAGTGTTAGGGCTAGTTGGTTTAGGGTTAGGGTTAGGGTTATTTGGTTTAGGTTTAGGTTTAGGGTCAGGGTTAGGGTTAGGGTTAGGGTTATTTGGGCTAGGGTTAGGGTTAGGGTTAGGGTTAGGGTTAGGGTTAGGGTTAGGGTTAGGGTTAGGGTTAGGGTTAGGGTTAGGGTTAGGGTTAGGGTTAGGGTTATGGTTAGTTGGGTTTGGGTTATGGTTAGGGTTATTTTGGTAAAGGTTAGGCTTATGGTTAGTGTTAGGGCTAGTTGGTTTAGGGTTAGGGTTAGGGTTATTTGGTTTAGGGTTAGGTTTAGGGTCAGGGTTAGGGTTAGGGTTAGGGTTATTTGGGCTAGGGTTAGGGTTAGGGTTAGGGTTAGGGTTAGGGTTAGGGTTATGGTTAGTTGGGTTTGGGTTATGTTTAGGGTTATTTTGGTAAAGGTTAGGCTTATGGTTAGTGTTAGGGCTAGTTGGTTTAGGGTTAGGGTTAGGGTTATTTGGTTTAGGGTTAGGTTTAGGGTCAGGGTTAGGGTTAGGGTTAGGGTTATTTGGGCTAGGGTTAGGGTTAGGGTTAGGGTTAGGGTTAGGGTTAGGGTTAGGGTTATGGTTAGTTGGGTTTGGGTAATGGTTAGGGTTATTTTGGTAAAGGTTAGGCTTATGGTTAGTGTTAGGGCTAGTTGGTTTAGGGTTAGGGTTAGGGTTATTTGGTTTAGGTTTATGTTTAGGGTCAGGGTTAGGGTTAGGGTTAGGGTTATTTGGGCTAGGGTTAGGGTTAGGGTTAGGGTTAGGGTTAGGGTTAGGGTTAGTTGGGTTAGGGTTATGGTTAGGGTTATTTTGGTAAAGGTTAGGCTTATGGTTAGTGTTAGGGCTAGTTGGTTTAGGGTTAGGGTTAGGGTTATTTGGTTTAGGGTTAGGTTTAGGGTCAGGGTTAGGGTTAGGGTTATGGTTATTTGGGCTAGGGTTAGGGTTAGGGTTAGGGTTAGGGTTAGGGTTAGGGTTAGGGTTATGGTTAGTTGGGTTTGGGTTATGGTTTGGGTTATTTTGGTAAAGGTTAGGCTTATGGTTAGTGTTAGGGCTAGTTGGTTTAGGGTTAGGGTTAGGGTTATTTGGTTTAGGGTTAGGTTTCGGGTCAGGGTTAGGGTTAGGGTTAGGGTTATTTGGGCTAGGGTTAGGGTTAGGGTTAGGGTTAGGGTTAGGGTTAGGGTTAGGGTTAGGGTTATGGTTAGTTGGGTTTGGGTAATGGTTAGGGTTATTTTGGTAAAGGTTAGGCTTATGGTTAGTGTTAGGGCTAGTTGGTTTAGGGTTAGGGTTAGGGTTATTTGGTTTAGGTTTAGGTTTAGGGTCAGGGTTAGGGTTAGGGTTAGGGTTATTTGGGCTAGGGTTAGGGTTAGGGTTAGGGTTAGGGTTAGGGTTAGGGTTAGGGTTAGGGTTATGTTTAGTGGGTTTGGGTTATGGTTAGGGTTATTTTGGTAAAGGTTAGGCTTATGGTTAGTGTTAGGGCTAGTTGGTTTAGGGTTAGGGTTAGGGTTATTTGGTTTAGGGTTAGGTTTAGGGTCAGGGTTAGGGTTAGGGTTAGGGTTATTTGGGCTAGGGTTAGGGTTAGGGTTAGGGTTAGGGTTAGGGTTAGGGTTAGGGTTAGGGTTAGGGTTAGGGTTAGGGTTAGGGTTAGGGTTAGGGTAAGTTTGGTTTGGGTAATGGTTAGGGTTATTTTGGTAAAGGTTAGGCTTATGGTTAGTGTTAGGGCTAGTTGGTTTAGGGTTAGGGTTAGGGTTATTTGGTTTAGGTTTAGGTTTAGGGTCAGGGTTAGGGTTAGGGTTAGGGTTATTTGGGCTAGGGTTAGGGTTAGGGTTAGGGTTAGGGTTAGGGTTAGGGTTAGTTGGGGTTTGGGTTATGGTTAGGGTTATTTTGGTAAAGGTTAGGCTTATGGTTAGTGTTAGGGCTAGTTGGTTTAGGGTTAGGGTTAGGGTTATTTGGTTTAGGTTTAGGTTTAGGGTCAGGGTTAGGGTTAGGGTTAGGGTTATTTGGGCTAGGGTTAGGGTTAGGGTTAGGGTTAGGGTGGTTAGGGTTAGGGTTAGGGTTAGGGTTAGGGTTATGGTTAGTTGGGTTTGGGTTATGGTTAGGGTTATTTTGGTAAAGGTTAGGCTTATGGTTAGTGTTAGGGCTAGTTGGTTTAGGGTTAGGGTTAGGGTTATTTGGTTTAGGGTTAGGTTTAGGTCAGGGTTAGGGTTAGGGTTAGGGTTATTTGGGCTAGGGTTAGGGTTAGGGTTAGGGTTAGGGTTAGGGTTAGGGTTAGGGTTAGGGTTATGTTAGTTGGGTTTGGGTTATGGTTAGGGTTATTTTGGTAAAGGTTAGGCTTATGGTTAGTGTTAGGGCTAGTTGGTTTAGGGTTAGGGTTAGGGTTATTTGGTTTAGGTTTAGGTTTAGGGTCAGGGTTAGGGTTAGGGTTAGGGTTATTTGGGCTAGGGTTAGGGTTAGGGTTAGGGTTAGGTGGTTAGGTTGGGTTAGGGTTATGGTTAGGGTTTATTTTGGTAAAGGTTAGGCTTATGGTTAGTGTTAGGGCTAGTTGGTTTAGGGTTAGGGTTAGGGTTATTTGGTTTAGGGTTAGGTTTAGGGTCAGGGTTAGGGTTAGGGTTAGGGTTATTTGGGCTAGGGTTAGGGTTAGGGTTAGGGTTAGGGTTAGGGTTAGGGTTAGGGTTATGTTTAGTTGGGTTTGGGTAATGGTTAGGGTTATTTTGGTAAAGGTTAGGCTTATGGTTAGTGTTAGGGCTAGTTGGTTTAGGGTTAGGGTTAGGGTTATTTGGTTTAGGTTTAGGTTTAGGGTCAGGGTTAGGGTTAGGGTTAGGGTTATTTGGGCTAGGGTTAGGGTTAGGGTTAGGGTTAGGGTTAGGGTTAGGGTTAGTTGGGTTAGGGTTATGGTTAGGGTTATTTTGGTAAAGGTTAGGCTTATGGTTAGTGTTAGGGCTAGTTGGTTTAGGGTTAGGGTTAGGGTTATTTGGTTTAGGGTTAGGTTTAGGGTCAGGGTTAGGGTTAGGGTTAGGGTTATTTGGGCTAGGGTTAGGGTTAGGGTTAGGGTTAGGGTTAGGGTTAGGGTTAGGGTTAGGGTTAGGGGTATGGTTAGTTGGGTTTGGGTTATGGTTAGGGTTATTTTGGTAAAGGTTAGGCTTATGGTTAGTGTTAGGGCTAGTTGGTTTAGGGTTAGGGTTAGGGTTATTTGGTTTAGGGTTAGGTTTAGGGTCAGGGTTAGGGTTAGGGTTAGGGTTATTTGGGCTAGGGTTAGGGTTAGGGTTAGGGTTAGGGTTAGTTGGGTTAGGGTTATAGTTAGGGTTATTTTGGTAAAGGTTAGGCTTAGGGTTAGTGTTAGGGCTAGTTGGTTTAGGGTTAGGGTTAGGGTTATTTGGTTTAGGGTTAGGTTTAGGGTCAGGGTTAGGGTTAGGGTTAGGGGTTAGGGTTAGGGTTAGGGTTAGGGTTAGGGTTAGGGTTAGGGTTAGGGTTAGGGTTAGGGTTAGGGTTAGGGTTAGGGTTAGTTGGGTTTGGGTTATGGTTAGGGTTATTTTGGTAAAGGTTAGGCTTATGGTTAATGTTAGGGCTAGTTGGTTTAGGGTTAGGGTTAGGGTTATTTGGTTTAGGGTTAGGTTTAGGGTCAGGGTTAGGGTTAGGGTTAGGGTTATTTGGGCTAGGGTTAGGGTTAGGGTTAGGGTTATGGTTATGGTTAGTTGGGTTTGGGTTATGGTTAGGGTTATTTTGGTAAAGGTTAGGCTTATGGTTAGTGTTAGGGCTAGTTGGTTTAGGGTTAGGGTTAGGGTTATTTGGTTTAGGGTTAGGTTTAGGGTCAGGGTTAGGGTTAGGGTTAGGGTTATTTCGGCTAGGGTTAGGGTTAGGGTTAGGGTTAGGGTTAGGGTTAGGGTTATGATTAGTTGGGTTAGGGTTATGGTTAGGGTTATTTTGGTAAAGGTTAGGCTTATGGTTAGTGTTAGGGCTAGTTGGTTTAGGGTTAGGGTTAGGGTTATTTGGTTTAGGGTTAGGTTTAGGGTCAGGGTTAGGGTTAGGGTTAGGGTTATTTGGGCTAGGGTTAGGGTTAGGGTTAGGGTTAGGGTTAGGGTTAGGGTTAGGCTTAGGGTTAGTGTTAGGGTTAGGGTTATGGTTATTTGGGTTTGGGTAATGGTTAGGGTTATTTTGGTAAAGGTTAGGCTTATGGTTAGTGTTAGGGCTAGTTGGTTTAGGGTTAGGGTTAGGGTTATTTGGTTTAGGGTTAGGTTTAGGGTCAGGGTTAGGGTTAGGGTTAGGGTTATTTGGGCTAGGGTTCGGGTTAGGGTTAGGGTTAGGGTTAGGGTTATGGTTAGTTGGGTTTGGGTTATGGTTAGGGTTATTTTGGTAAAGGTTAGGCTTATGGTTAGTGTTAGGGCTAGTTGGTTTAGGGTTAGGGTTAGGGTTATTTGGTTTAGGGTTAGGTTTAGGGTCAGGGTTAGGGTTAGGGTTAGGGTTATTTGGGCTAGGGTTAGGGTTAGGGTTAGGGTTAGGGTTAGGGTTAGGGTTAGTTGGGTTAGGGTTATGGTTAGGGTTATTTTGGTAAAGGTTAGGCTTATGGTTAGTGTTAGGGCTAGTTGGTTTAGGGTTAGGTTTAGGGTCAGGGTTAGGGTTAGGGTTTAGGGTTATTTGGGCTAGGGTTAGGTTTAGGTTTAGGGTTAGGGTTAGGGTTAGGGTTAGGGTTAGGGTTAGGGTTAGGGTTAGGGTTATGGTTAGTTGGGTTTGGGTTATGGTTAGGGTTATTTTGGTAAAGGTTAGGCTTATGGTTAGTGTTAGGGCTAGTTGGTTTAGGGTTAGGGTTAGGGTTATTTGGTTTAGGGTTAGGTTTAGGGTCAGGGTTAGGGTTAGGGTTAGGGTTATTTGGGCTAGGGGTAGGGTTAGGGTTAGGGTTAGGGTTAGGGTTATGGTTAGTTGGGTTTGGGTTATGGTTAGGGTTATTTTGGTAAAGGTTAGGCTTATGGTTAGTGTTAGGGCTAGTTGGTTTAGGGTTAGGGTTAGGGTTATTTGGTTTAGGGTTAGGTTTAGGGTCAGGGTTAGGGTTAGGGTTAGGGTTATTTGGGCTAGGGTTAGGGTTAAGGTTAGGGTTAGGGTTAGGGTTAGGGTTATGGTTAGTTGGGTTTGGGTAATGGTTAGGGTTATTTTGGTAAAGGTTAGGCTTATGGTTAGTGTTAGGGCTAGTTGGTTTAGGGTTAGGGTTAGGGTTATTTGGTTTAGGTTTAGGTTTAGGGTCAGGGTTAGGGTTAGGGTTAGGGTTATTTGGGCTAGGGTTAGGGTTAGGGTTAGGGTTAGGGTTAGGGTTAGTTGGGTTAGGGTTATGGTTAGGGTTATTTTGGTAAAGGTTAGGCTTATGGTTAGTGTTAGGGCTAGTTGGTTTAGGGTTAGGGTTAGGGTTATTTGGTTTAGGGTTAGGTTTAGGGTCAGGGTTAGGGTTAGGGTTAGGGTTATTTGGGCTAGGGTTAGGGTTAGGGTTAGGGTTAGGGTTAGGGTTAGGGTTAGGGTTAGGGTTAGTTGGGTTAGGGTTATGGTTAGGGTTATTTTGGTAAAGGTTAGGCTTATGGTTAGTGTTAGGGCTAGTTGGTTTAGGGTTAGGGTTAGGGTTATTTGGTTTAGGGTTAGGTTTAGGGTCAGGGTTAGGGTTAGGGTTAGGGTTATTTGGGCTAGGGTTAGGGTTATTTGGGCTAGGGTTAGGGTTAGGGTTAGGGTTAGGGTTAGGGTTAGGGTTAGTTGGGTTTGGGTTATGGTTAGGGTTATTTTGGTAAAGGTTAGGCTTATGGTTAGTGTTAGGGCTAGTTGGTTTAGGGTTAGGGTTAGGGTTATTTGGTTTAGGGTTAGGTTTAGGGTCAGGGTTAGGGTTAGGGTTAGGGTTATTTGGGCTAGGGTTAGGGTTAGGGTTAGGGTTAGGGTTAGGGTTAGTTGGGTCAGGGTTATAGTTAGGGTTATTTTGGTAAAGGTTAGGCTTAGGGTTAGTGTTAGGGCTAGTTGGTTTAGGGTTAGGGTTAGGGTTATTTGGTTTAGGGTTAGGTTTAGGGTCAGGGTTAGGGTTAGGGTTAGGGTTATTTGGGGTAGGGTTAGGGTTAGGGTTAGGGTTAGGGTTAGGGTTAGGGTTAGTTGGGTTTGGGTTATGGTTAGGGTTATTTTGGTAAAGGTTAGGCTTATGGTTAATGTTAGGGCTAGTTGGTTTAGGGTTAGGGTTAGGGTTATTTGGTTTAGGGTTAGGTTTAGGGTCAGGGTTAGGGTTAGGGTTAGGGTTATTTGGGCTAGGGTTAGGGTTAGGGTTAGGGTTAGGGTTAGGGTTATGGTTAGTTGGGTTTGGGTTATGGTTAGGGTTATTTTGGTAAAGGTTAGGCTTATGGTTAGTGTTAGGGCTAGTTGGTTTAGGGTTAGGGTTAGGGTTATTTGGTTTAGGGTTAGGTTTAGGGTCAGGGTTAGGGTTAGGGTTAGGGTTATTTGGGCTAGGGTTAGGGTTAGGGTTAGGGTTAGGGTTAGGGTTAGGGTTAGGGTTATGATTAGTTGGGTTAGGGTTATGGTTAGGGTTATTTTGGTAAAGGTTAGGCTTATGGTTAGTGTTAGGGCTAGTTGGTTTAGGGTTAGGGTTAGGGTTATTTGGTTTAGGTTTAGGTTTAGGGTCAGGGTTAGGGTTAGGGTTAGGGTTATTTGGGATAGGGTTAGGGTTAGGGTTAGGGTTAGGGTTAGGGTTAGGGTTAGTTGGGTTAGGGTTATGGTTAGGGTTATTTTGGTAAAGGTTAGGCTTATGGTTAGTGTTAGGGCTAGTTGGTTTAGGGTTAGGGTTAGGGTTATTTGGTTTAGGGTTAGGTTTAGGGTCAGGGTTAGGGTTAGGGTTAGGGTTATTTGGGCTAGGGTTCGGGTTAGGGTTAGGGTTAGGGTTAGGGTTATGGTTAGTTGGGTTTGGGTTATGGTTAGGGTTATTTTGGTAAAGGTTAGGCTTATGGTTAGTGTTAGGGCTAGTTGGTTTAGGGTTAGGGTTAGGGTTATTTGGTTTAGGGTTAGGTTTAGGGTCAGGGTTAGGGTTAGGGTTAGGGTTATTTGGGCTAGGGTTAGGGTTAGGGTTAGGGTTAGGGTTAGGGTTAGTTGGGTTAGGGTTATGGTTAGGGTTATTTTGGTAAAGGTTAGGCTTATGGTTAGTGTTAGGGCTAGTTGGTTTAGGGTTAGGTTTAGGGTCAGGGTTAGGGTTAGGGTTTAGGGTTATTTGGGCTAGGGTTAGGGTTAGGGTTAGGGTTAGGGTTAGGGTTAGGGTTAGGGTTAGGGTTAGGGTTAGGGTTAGGGTTAGGGTTAGGGTTATGGTTAGTTGGGTTTGGGTTATGGTTAGGGTTTTTTTGGTAAAGGTTAGGCTTATGGTTAGTGTTAGGGCTAGTTGGTTTAGGGTTAGGGTTAGGGTTATTTGGGCTAGGGTTAGGTTTAGGGTCAGGGTTAGGGTTAGGGTTAGGGTTATTTGGGCTAGGGTTAGGGTTAGGGTTAGGGTTAGGGTTAGGGTTAGGGTTAGTTGGGTTTGGGTAATGGTTAGGGTTATTTTGGTAAAAGTTAGGCTTATGGTTAGTGTTAGGGCTAGTTGGTTTAGGGTTAGGGTTAGGGTTATTTGGTTTAGGTATAGGTTTAGGGTCAGGGTTAGGGTTAGGGTTAGGGTTATTTGGGCTAGGGTTAGGGTTAGGGTTAGGGTTAGGGTTAGGGTTAGGGTTAGGGTTTGGGTTAGTTGGGTTAGGGTTATGGTTAGGGTTATTTTGGTAAAGGTTAGGCTTATGGTTAGTGTTAGGGCTAGTTGGTTTAGGGTTAGGGTTAGGGTTATTTGGTTTAGGTTTAGGTTTAGGGTCAGGGTTAGGGTTAGGGTTAGGGTTATTTGGGCTAGGGTTAGGGTTAGGGTTAGGGTTAGGGTTAGGGTTAGTTGGGTTAGGGTTATGGTTAGGGTTATTTTGGTAAAGGTTAGGCTTATGGTTAGTGTTAGGGCTAGTTGGTTTAGGGTTAGGGTTAGGGTTATTTGGTTTAGGGTTAGGTTTAGGGTCAGGGTTAGGGTTAGGGTTAGGGTTATTTGGGCTAGCGTTAGGGTTAGGGTTAGGGTTAGGGTTAGGGTTAGTTGGGTTAGGGTTATGGTTAGGGTTAGGGTTAGGGTTAGGGTTAGGGTTAGGGTTAGTTGGGTTTGGGTTATGGTTAGGGTTATTTTGGTAAAGGTTAGGCTTATGGTTAATGTTAGGGCTAGTTGGTTTAGGGTTAGGGTTAGGGTTATTTGGTTTAGGGTTAGGTTTAGGGTCAGGGTTAGGGTTAGGGTTAGGGTTATTTGGGCTAGGGTTAGGGTTAGGGTTAGGGTTAGGGTTAGGGTTATGGTTAGTTGGGTTTGGGTTATGGTTAGGGTTATTTTGGTAAAGGTTAGGCTTATGGTTAGTGTTAGGGCTAGTTGGTTTAGGGTTAGGGTTAGGGTTATTTGGTTTAGGGTTAGGTTTAGGGTCAGGGTTAGGGTTAGGGTTAGGGTTATTTGTGCTAGGGTTAGGGTTAGGGTTAGGGTTAGGGTTAGGGTTAGGGTTATGATTAGTTGGGTTAGGGTTATGGTTAGGGTTATTTTGGTAAAGGTTAGGCTTATGGTTAGTGTTAGGGCTAGTTGGTTTAGGGTTAGGGTTAGGGTTATTTGGTTTAGGTTTAGGTTTAGGGTCAGGGTTAGGGTTAGGGTTAGGGTTATTTGGGATAGGGTTAGGGTTAGGGTTAGGGTTAGGGTTAGGGTTAGGGTTAGTTGGGTTAGGGTTATGGTTAGGGTTATTTTGGTAAAGGTTAGGCTTATGGTTAGTGTTAGGGCTAGTTGGTTTAGGGTTAGGGTTAGGGTTATTTGGTTTAGGGTTAGGTTTAGGGTCAGGGTTAGGGTTAGGGTTATTTGGGCTAGGGTTCGGGTTAGGGTTAGGGTTAGGGTTAGGGTTATGGTTAGTTGGGTTTGGGTTATGGTTAGGGTTATTTTGGTAAAGGTTAGGCTTATGGTTAGTGTTAGGGCTAGTTGGTTTAGGGTTAGGGTTAGGGTTATTTGGTTTAGGGTTAGGTTTAGGGTCAGGGTTAGGGTTAGGGTTAGGGTTATTTGGGCTAGGGTTAGGGTTAGGGTTAGGGTTAGGGTTAGGGTTAGTTGGGTTAGGGTTATGGTTAGGGTTATTTTGGTAAAGGTTAGGCTTATGGTTAGTGTTAGGGCTAGTTGGTTTAGGGTTAGGTTTAGGGTCAGGGTTAGGGTTAGGGTTTAGGGTTATTTGGGCTAGGGTTAGGGTTAGGGTTAGGGTTAGGGTTAGGGTTAGGGTTAGGGTTAGGGTTAGGGTTAGGGTTAGGGTTATGGTTAGTTGGGTTTGGGTTATGGTTAGGGTTTTTTTGGTAAAGGTTAGGCTTATGGTTAGTGTTAGGGCTAGTTGGTTTAGGGTTAGGGTTAGGGTTATTTGGGCTAGGGTTAGGTTTAGGGTCAGGGTTAGGGTTAGGGTTAGGGTTATTTGGGCTAGGGTTAGGGTTAGGGTTAGGGTTAGGGTTAGGGTTAGGGTTAGTTGGGTTTGGGTAATGGTTAGGGTTATT
>NW_028276374.1:70000-95000 GCF_052056855.1 Sturnus vulgaris
TTTGGGCTAGGGTTAGGGTTAGGGTTAGGGTTAGGGTTAGGGTTAGGGTTATGTTTAGTTGGGTTTGGGTTATGGTTAGGGTTATTTTGTAAAGGTTAGGCTTATGGTTAGTGTTAGGGCTAGTTGGTTTAGGGTTAGGGTTAGGGTTATTTGGTTTAGGGTTAGGTTTAGGGTCAGGGTTAGGGTTAGGGTTAGGGTTATTTGGGCTAGGGTTAGGGTTAGGGTTAGGGTTAGGGTTAGGGTTAGGGTTAGGGTTAGGGTTAGGGTTAGTTGGGTTTGGGTAATGGTTAGGGTTATTTTGGTAAAGGTTAGGCTTATGGTTAGTGTTAGGGCTAGTTGGTTTAGGGTTAGGGTTAGGGTTATTTGGTTTAGGTTTAGGTTTAGGGTCAGGGTTAGGGTTAGGGTTAGGGTTATTTGGGCTAGGGTTAGGGTTAGGGTTAGGGTTAGGGTTAGGGTTAGGGTTAGGGTTAGGGTTAGGGTTAGTTGGGTTAGGGTTATGGTTAGGGTTATTTTGGTAAAGGTTAGGCTTATGGTTAGTGTTAGGGCTAGTTGGTTTAGGGTTAGGGTTAGGGTTATTTGGTTTAGGGTTAGGTTTAGGGTCAGGGTTAGGGTTAGGGTTAGGGTTATTTGGGCTAGGGTTAGGGTTAGGGTTAGGGTTAGGGTTAGGGTTAGGGTTAGGGTTATGGTTAGTTGGGTTTGGGTTATGGTTAGGGTTATTTTGGTAAAGGTTAGGCTTATGGTTAGTGTTAGGGCTAGTTGGTTTAGGGTTAGGGTTAGGGTTATTTGGTTTAGGGTTAGGTTTAGGGTCAGGGTTAGGGTTAGGGTTAGGGTTATTTGGGCTAGGGTTAGGGTTAGGGTTTAGGGTTAGGGTTAGGGTTAGGGTTATGGTTAGTTGGGTTTGGGTAATGGTTAGGGTTATTTTGGTAAAGGTTAGGCTTATGGTTAGTGTTAGGGCTAGTTGGTTTAGGGTTAGGGTTAGGGTTATTTGGTTTAGCGTTTAGGTTTAGGGTCAGGGTTAGGGTTAGGGTTAGGGTTATTTGGGCTAGGGTTAGGGTTAGGGTTAGGGTTAGGGTTAGGGTTAGGGTTAGGGTTAGTTGGGTTTGGGTTATGGTTAGGGTTATTTTGGTAAAGGTTAGGCTTATGGTTAGTGTTAGGGCTAGTTGGTTTAGGGTTAGGGTTAGGGTTATTTGGTTTAGGTTTAGGTTTAGGGTCAGGGTTAGGGTTAGGGTTAGGGTTATTTGGGCTAGGGTTAGGGTTAGGGTTAGGGTTAGGTTAGGGTTAGGGTTAGGGTTAGTGTTAGGGTTAGGGTTAGGGTTATGGTTAGTTGGGTTTGGGTTATGGTTAGGGTTATTTTGGTAAAGGTTAGGCTTATGGTTAGTGTTAGGGCTAGTTGGTTTATGGTTAGGGTTAGGGTTATTTGGTTTAGGGTTAGGTTTAGGGTCAGGGTTAGGGTTAGGGTTAGGGTTATTTGGGCTAGGGTTAGGGTTAGGGTTAGGGTTAGGGTTAGGGTTAGGGTTAGGGTTATGGTTAGTTGGGTTTGGGTTATGGTTAGGGTTATTTTGGTAAAGGTTAGGCTTATGGTTAGTGTTAGGGCTAGTTGGTTTAGGGTTAGGGTTAGGGTTATTTGGTTTAGGGTTAGGTTTAGGGTCAGGGTTAGGGTTAGGGTTAGGGTTATTTGGGCTAGGGTTAGGGTTAGGGTTAGGGTTAGGGTTAGGGTTATGGTTAGTTGGGTTTGGGTAATGGTTAGGGTTATTTTGGTAAAGGTTAGGCTTAAGGTTAGTGTTAGGGCTAGTTGGTTTAGGGTTAGGGTTAGGGTTATTTGGTGTTGGTTTATGTTTAGGGTCAGGGTTAGGGTTAGGGTTAGGGTTATTTGGGCTAGGGTTAGGGTTAGGGTTAGGGTTAGGGTTAGGGTTAGGGTTAGGGTTAGGGTTAGTTGGGTTAGGGTTATGGTTAGGGTTATTTTGGTAAAGGTTAGGCTTATGGTTAGTGTTAGGGCTAGTTGGTTTAGGGTTAGGGTTAGGGTTATTTGGTTTAGGGTTAGGTTTAGGGTCAGGGTTAGGGTTAGGGTTAGGGTTATTTGGGCTAGGGTTAGGGTTAGGGTTAGGGTTAGGGTTAGGGTTATGGTTAGTTGGGTTTGGGTTATGGTTAGGGTTATTTTGGTAAAGGTTAGGCTTATGGTTAGTGTTAGGGCTAGTTGGTTTAGGGTTAGGGTTAGGGTTATTTGGTTTAGGTTTAGGTTTAGTGTCAGGGTTAGGGTTAGGGTTAGGGTTATTTGGGCTAGGGTTAGGGTTAGGGTTAGGGTTAGGGTTAGGGTTAGGGTTAGGGTTATGGTTAGTTGGGTTTGGGTAATGGTTAGGGTTATTTTGGTAAAGGTTAGGCTTATGGTTAGTGTTAGGGCTAGTTGGTTTAGGGTTAGGGTTAGGGTTATTTGGTTTAGGGTTAGGTTTAGGGTCAGGGTTAGGGTTAGGGTTAGGGTTATTTGGGGTAGGGTTAGGGTTAGGGTTAGGGTTAGGGTTAAGGTTAGGGTTATGGTTAGTTGGGTTTGGGTTATGGTTAGGGTTATTTTGGTAAAGGTTAGGCTTATGGTTAGTGTTAGGGCTAGTTGGTTTAGGGTTAGGGTTAGGGTTATTTGGTTTAGGGTTACGTTTAGGGTCAGGGTTAGGGTTAGGGTTATGGTTATTTGGGCTAGGGTTAGGGTTAGGGTTAGGGTTAGGGTTAGGGTTAGGGTTAGGGTTATGGTTAGTTGGGTTTGGGTAATGGTTAGGGTTATTTTGGTAAAGGTTAGGCTTATGGTTAGTGTTAGGGCTAGTTGGTTTAGGGTTAGGGTTAGGGTTATTTGGTTTAGATTTAGGTTTAGGGTGAGGGTTAGGGTTAGGGTTAGGGTTATTTGGGCTAGGGTTAGGGTTAGGGTTAGGGTTAGGGTTAGGGTTAGGGTTAGGGTTAGGGTTAGGGTTAGGGTTAGGGTTAGGGTTATGGTTAGTTGGGTTTGGGTTATGGTTAGGGTTATTTTGGTAAAGGTTAGGCTTATGGTTAGTGTTAGGGCTAGTTGGTTTAGGGTTAGGGTTAGGGTTATTTGGTTTAGGGTTAGGTTTAGGGTCAGGGTTAGGGTTAGGGTTAGGGTTATTTGGGCTAGGGTTAGGGTTAGGGTTAGGGTTAGGGTTATGGTTAGTTGGGTTTGGGTTATGGTTAGGGTTATTTTGGTAAAGGTTAGGCTTATGGTTAGTGTTAGGGCTAGTTGGTTTAGGGTTAGGGTTAGGGTTATTTGGTTTAGGGTTAGGTTTAGGGTCAGGGTTAGGGTTAGGGTTAGGCTTATTTGGGCTAGGGTTAGGGTTAGGGTTAGGGTTAGGGTTAGGGTTAGTTGGGTTTGGGTAATGGTTAGGGTTATTTTGGTAAAGGTTAGGCTTATGGTTAGTGTTAGGGCTAGTTGGTTTAGGGTTAGGGTTAGGGTTATTTGGTTTAGGTTTAGGTTTAGGGTCAGGGTTAGGGTTAGGGTTAGGGTTATTTGGGCTAGGGTTAGGGTTAGGGTTAGGGTTAGGGTTAGGGTTAGGGTTAGGGTTAGGGTTAGGGTTATGGTTAGTTGCGTTTGGGTAATGGTTAGGGTTATTTTGGTAAAGGTTAGGCTTATGGTTAGTGTTAGGGCTAGTTGGTTTAGGGTTAGGGTTAGGGTTATTTGGTTTAGGTTTAGGTTTAGGGTCAGGGTTAGGGTTAGGGTTAGGGTTATTTGGGCTAGGGTTAGGGTTAGGGTTAGGGTTAGGGTTAGGGTTAGGGTTAGGGTTAGTTGGGTTAGGGTTATGTTTAGGGTTATTTTGGTAAAGGTTAGGCTTATGGTTAGTGTTAGGGCTAGTTGGTTTAGGGTTAGGGTTAGGGTTATTTGGTTTAGGGTTAGGTTTAGGGTCAGGGTTAGGGTTAGGGTTAGGGTTATTTGGGCTAGGGTTAGGGTTAGGGTTAGGGTTAGGGTTAGGGTTAGGGTTAGGGTTAGGGTTAGGGTTAGGGTTAGGGTTATGTTTAGTTGGGTTTGGGTAATGGTTAGGGTTATTTTGGTAAAGGTTAGGCTTATGGTTAGTGTTAGGGCTAGTTGGTTTAGGGTTAGGGTTAGGGTTATTTGGTTTAGGTTTAGGTTTAGGGTCAGGGTTAGGGTTAGGGTTAGGGTTATTTGGGCTAGGGTTAGGGTTAGGGTTAGGGTTAGGGTTAGGGTTAGGGTTAGGGTTAGGGTTAGGGTTAGTTGGGTTAGGGTTATGGTTAGGGTTATTTTGGTAAAGGTTAGGCTTATGGTTAGTGTTAGGGCTAGTTGGTTTAGGGTTAGGGTTAGGGTTATTTGGTTTAGGGTTAGGTTTAGGGTCAGGGTTAGGGTTAGGGTTAGGGTTATTTGGGCTAGGGTTAGGGTTAGGGTTAGGGTTAGGGTTAGGGTTAGGGTTAGGGTTATGGTTAGTTGGGTTTGGGTTATGGTTAGGGTTATTTTGGTAAAGGTTAGGCTTATGGTTAGTGTTAGGGCTAGTTGGTTTAGGGTTAGGGTTAGGGTTATTTGGTTTAGGGTTAGGTTTAGGGTCAGGGTTAGGGTTAGGGTTAGGGTTATTTGGGCTAGGGTTAGGGTTAGGGTTAGGGTTAGGGTTAGGGTTAGGGTTATGGTTAGTTGGGTTTGGGTAATGGTTAGGGTTATTTTGGTAAAGGTTAGGCTTATGGTTAGTGTTAGGGCTAGTTGGTTTAGGGTTAGGGTTAGGGTTATTTGGTTTAGGTTTAGGTTTAGGGTCAGGGTTAGGGTTAGGGTTAGGGTTATTTGGGCTAGGGTTAGGGTTAGGGTTAGGGTTAGGGTTAGGGTTAGTTGGGTTTGGGTTATGGTTAGGGTTATTTTGGTAAAGGTTAGGCTTAGGGTTAGTGTTAGGGCTAGTTGGTTTAGGGTTAGGGTTAGGGTTATTTGGTTTAGGTTTAGGTTTAGGGTCAGGGTTAGGGTTAGGGTTAGGGTTATTTGGGCTAGGGTTAGGGTTAGTGTTAGGGTTAGGGTTAGGGTTAGGGTTAGGGTTATGGTTAGTTGGGTTTGGGTTATGGTTAGGGTTATTTTGGTAAAGGTTAGGCTTATGGTTAGTGTTAGGGCTAGTTGGTTTAGGGTTAGGGTTAGGGTTATTTGGTTTAGGGTTAGGTTTAGGGTCAGGGTTAGGGTTAGGGTTAGGGTTATTTGGGCTAGGGTTAGGGTTAGGGTTAGGGTTAGGGTTAGGGTTAGGGTTAGGGTTAGGGTTAGGGTTATGGTTAGTTGGGTTTGGGTTATGGTTAGGGTTATTTTGGTAAAGGTTAGGCTTATGGTTAGTGTTAGGGCTAGTTGGTTTAGGGTTAGGGTTAGGGTTATTTGGTTTAGGGTTAGGTTTAGGGTCAGGGTTAGGGTTAGGGTTAGGGTTATTTGGGCTAGGGTTAGGGTTAGGGTTAGGGTTAGGGTTAGGGTTAGGGTTAGGGTTATGTTTAGTTGGGTTTGGGTAATGGTTAGGGTTATTTTGGTAAAGGTTAGGCTTATGGTTAGTGTTAGGGCTAGTTGGTTTAGGGTTAGGGTTAGGGTTATTTGGTTTAGGTTTAGGTTTAGGGTCAGGGTTAGGGTTAGGGTTAAGGTTATTTGGGCTAGGGTTAGGGTTAGGGTTAGGGTTAGGGTTAGGGTTAGGGTTAGGGTTAGTTGGGTTAGGGTTATGGTTAGGGTTATTTTGGTAAAGGTTAGGCTTATGGTTAGTGTTAGGGCTAGTTGGTTTAGGGTTAGGGTTAGGGTTATTTGGTTTAGGGTTAGGTTTAGGGTCAGGGTTAGGGTTAGGGTTAGGGTTATTTGGGGTAGGGTTAGGGTTAGGGTTAGGGTTAGGGTTAGGGTTAGGGTTATGGTTATGGTTAGTTGGGTTTGGGTTATGGTTAGGGTTATTTTGGTAAAGGTTAGGCTTATGGTTAGTGTTAGGGCTAGTTGGTTTAGGGTTAGGGTTAGGGTTATTTGGTTTAGGTTTAGGTTTAGGGTCAGGGTTAGGGTTAGGGTTAGGGTTATTTGGGCTAGGGTTAGGGTTAGGGTTAGGGTTAGGGTTAGGGTTAGTTGGGTTTGGGTTATGGTTAGGGTTATTTTGGTAAAGGTTAGGCTTATGGTTAGTGTTAGGGCTAGTTGGTTTAGGGTTAGGGTTAGGGTTATTTGGTTTAGGTTTAGGTTTAGGGTCAGGGTTAGGGTTAGGGTTAGGGTTATTTGGGCTAGGGTTAGGGTTAGGGTTAGGGTTAGGGTTAGGGTTAGGGTTAGGGTTAGGGTTAGGGTTATGGTTAGTTGGGTTTGGGTTATGGTTAGGGTTATTTTGGTAAAGGTTAGGCTTATGGTTAGTGTTAGGGCTAGTTGGTTTAGGGTTAGGGTTAGGGTTATTTGGTTTAGGGTTAGGTTTAGGGTCAGGGTTAGGGTTAGGGTTAGGGTTATTTGGGCTAGGGTTAGGGTTAGGGTTAGGGTTAGGGTTAGGGTTAGGGTTAGGGTTATGATTAGTTGGGTTTGGGTAATGGTTAGGGTTATTTTGGTAAAGGTTAGGCTTATGGTTAGTGTTAGGGCTAGTTGGTTTAGGGTTAGGGTTAGGGTTATTTGGTTTAGGTTTAGGTTTAGGGTCAGGGTTAGGGTTAGGGTTAGGGTTATTTGGGCTAGGGTTAGGGTTAGGGTTAGGGTTAGGGTTAGGGTTATGTTTAGTTGGGTTTGGGTTATGGTTAGGGTTATTTTGGTAAAGGTTAGGCTTATGGTTAGTGTTAGGGCTAGTTGGTTTAGGGTTAGGGTTAGGGTTATTTGGTTTAGGGTTAGTTTTAGGGTCAGGGTTAGGGTTAGGGTTAGGGTTATTTGGGCTAGGGTTAGGGTTAGGGTTAGGGTTAGGGTTAGGGTTAGGGTTAGGGTTAGGGTTAGGGTTAGGGTTAGGGTTAGTTGGGTTTGGGTAATGGTTAGGGTTATTTTGGTAAAGGTTAGGCTTATGGTTAGTGTTAGGGCTAGTTGGTTTAGGGTTAGGGTTAGGGTTATTTGGTTTAGGTTTAGGTTTAGGGTCAGGGTTAGGGTTAGGGTTAGGGTTATTTGGGCTAGGGTTAGGGTTAGGGTTAGGGTTAGGGTTAGGGTTAGGGTTAGTTGGGTTTGGGTTATGGCTAGGGTTATTTTGGTAAAGGTTAGGCTTATGGTTAGTGTTAGGGCTAGTTGGTTTAGGGTTAGGGTTAGGGTTATTTGGTTTAGGTTTAGGTTTAGGGTCAGGGTTAGGGTTAGGGTTATTTGGGCTAGGGTTAGGGTTAGGGTTAGGGTTAGGGTTAGGGTTAGGGTTAGGGTTATGGTTAGTTGGGTTTGGGTTATGGTTAGGGTTATTTTGGTAAAGGTTAGGCTTATGGTTAGTGTTAGGGCTAGTTGGTTTAGGGTTAGGGTTAGGGTTATTTGGTTTAGGGTTAGGTTTAGGGTCAGGGTTAGGGTTAGGGTTAGGGTTATTTGGGCTAGGGTTAGGGTTAGGGTTAGGGTTAGGGTTAGGTTTAGGGTTATGGTTAGTTGGGTTTGGGTTATGGTTAGGGTTATTTTGGTAAAGGTTAGGCTTATGGTTAGTGTTAGGGCTAGTTGGTTTAGGGTTAGGGTTAGGGTTATTTGGTTTAGGGTTAGGTTTAGGGTCAGGGTTAGGGTTAGGGTTAGGGTTATTTGGGCTAGGGTTAGGGTTAGGGTTAGGGTTAGGGTTAGGGTTAGGGTTATGGTTAGTTGGGTTTGGGTAATGGTTAGGGTTATTTTGGTAAAGGTTAGGCTTCTGGTTAGTGTTAGGGCTAGTTGGTTTAGGGTTAGGGTTAGGGTTATTTGGTTTAGGTTTAGGTTTAGGGTCAGGGTTAGGGTTAGGGTTAGGGTTATTTGGGCTAGGGTTAGGGTTAGGGTTAGGGTTAGGGTTAGGGTTAGGGTTAGGGTTAGTTGGGTTAGGGTTATGGTTAGGGTTATTTTGGTAAAGGTTAGGCTTATGGTTAGTGTTAGGGCTAGTTGGTTTAGGGTTAGGGTTAGGGTTATTTGGTTTAGGGTTAGGTTTAGGGTCAGGGTTAGGGTTAGGGGTATTTGGGCTAGGGTTAGGGTTAGGGTTAGGGTTAGGGTTAGGGTTAGGGTTAGGGTTAGTTGGGTTTGGGTTATGGTTAGGGTTATTTTGGTAAAGGTTAGGCTTATGGTTAGTGTTAGGGCTAGTTGGTTTAGGGTTAGGGTTAGGGTTATTTGGTTTAGGGTTAGGTTTAGGGTCAGGGTTAGGGTTAGGGTTAGGGTTATTTGGGCTAGGGTTAGGGTTAGGGTTAGGGTTAGGGTTAGGGTTAGGGTTAGTTGGGTTAGGGTTATGGTTAGGGTTATTTTGGTAAAGGTTAGGCTTAGGGTTAGTGTTAGGGCTAGTTGGTTTAGGGTTAGGGTTAGGGTTATTTGGTTTAGGTTTAGGTTTAGGGTCAGGGTTAGGGTTAGGGTTAGGGTTATTTTGGCTAGGGTTAGGGTTAGGGTTAGGGTTAGGGTTAGGGTTATGATTAGTTGGGTTAGGGTTATGGTTAGGGTTATTTTGGTAAAGGTTAGGCTTATGGTTAGTGTTAGGGCTAGTTGGTTTAGGGTTAGGGTTAGGGTTATTTGGTTTAGGTTTAGGTTTAGGGTCAGGGTTAGGGTTAGGGTTAGGGTTATTTGGGCTAGGGTTAGGGTTAGGGTTAGGGTTAGGGTTAGGGTTAGGGTTATGGTTAGTTGGGTTAGGGTTATGCTTAGGGTTATTTTGGTAAAGGTTAGGCTTATGGTTAGTGTTAGGGCTAGTTGGTTTAGGGTTAGGGTTAGGGTTATTTGGTTTAGGGTTAGGTTTAGGGTCAGGGTTAGGGTTAGGGTTAGGGTTATTTGGGCTAGGGTTCGGGTTAGGGTTAGGGTTAGGGTTAGGGTTATGGTTAGTTGGGTTTGGGTTATGGTTAGGGTTATTTTGGTAAAGGTTAGGCTTATGGTTAGTGTTAGGGCTAGTTGGTTTAGGGTTAGGGTTAGGGTTATTTGGTTTAGGTTTAGGTTTAGGGTCAGGGTTAGGGTTAGGGTTAGGGTTATTTGGGCTAGGGTTAGGGTTAGGGTTAGGGTTAGGGTTAGGGTTAGGGTTAGGGTTAGGGTTATGGTTAGTTGGGTTTGGGTTATGGTTAGGGTTATTTTGGTAAAGGTTAGGCTTATGGTTAGTGTTAGGGCTAGTTGGTTTAGGGTTAGGGTTAGGGTTATTTGGTTTAGGGTTAGGTTTAGGGTCAGGGTTAGGGTTAGGGTTAGGGTTATTTGGGCTAGGGTTAGGGTTAGGGTTAGGGTTAGGGTTAGGGTTAGGGTTAGGTTTATGGTTAGTTGGGTTTGGGTAAGGGTTAGGGTTATTTTGGTAAAGGTTAGGCTTATGGTTAGTGTTAGGGCTAGTTGGTTTAGGGTTAGGGTTAGGGTTATTTGGTTTAGGTTTAGGTTTAGGGTCAGGGTTAGGGTTAGGGTTAGGGTTATTTGGGCTAGGGTTAGGGTTAGGGTTAGGGTTAGGGTTAGGGTTAGGGTTAGTTGGGTTAGGGTTATGGTTAGGGTTATTTTGGTAAAGGTTAGGCTTATGGTTAGTGTTAGGTCTACTTGGTTTAGGGTTAGGGTTAGGGTTATTTGGTTTAGGGTTAGGTTTAGGGTCAGGGTTAGGGTTAGGGTTAGGGTTAGGGTTATTTGGGCTAGGGTTAGGGTTAGGGTTAGGGTTAGGGTTAGGGTTAGGGTTATGGTTAGTTGGGTTTGGGTAATGGTTAGTGTTATTTTGGTAAAGGTTAGGCTTATGGTTAGTGTTAGGGCTAGTTGGTTTAGGGTTAGGGTTAGGGTTATTTGGTTTAGGTTTAGGTTTAGGGTCAGGGTTAGGGTTAGGGTTAGGGTTATTTGGGCTAGGGTTAGGGTTAGGGTTAGGGTTAGGGTTAGGGTTAGTTGGGTTTGGGTTATGGTTAGGGTTATTTTGGTAAAGGTTAGGCTTAGGGTTAGTGTTAGGGCTAGTTGGTTTAGGGTTAGGGTTAGGGTTATTTGGTTTAGGTTTAGGTTTAGGGTCAGGGTTAGGGTTAGGGTTAGGGTTATTTGGGCTAGGGTTAGGGTTAGTGTTAGGGTTAGGGTTAGGGTTAGGGTTAGGGTTATGGTTAGTTGGGTTTGGGTTATGGTTAGGGTTATTTTGGTAAAGGTTAGGCTTATGGTTAGTGTTAGGGCTAGTTGGTTTAGGGTTAGGGTTAGGGTTATTTGGTTTAGGGTTAGGTTTAGGGTCAGGGTTAGGGTTAGGGTTAGGGTTATTTGGGCTAGGGTTCTGGTTAGGGTTAGGGTTAGGGTTAGGGTTAGGGTTATGGTTAGTTGGGTTTGGGTTATGGTTAGGGTTATTTTGGTAAAGGTTAGGCTTATGGTTAGTGTTAGGGCTAGTTGGTTTAGGGTTAGGGTTAGGGTTATTTGGTTTAGGGTTAGGTTTAGGGTCAGGGTTAGGGTTAGGGTTAGGGTTATTTGGGCTAGGGTTAGGGTTAGGGTTAGGGTTAGGGTTAGGGTTAGGGTTATGTTTAGTTGGGTTTGGGTAATGGTTAGGGTTATTTTGGTAAAGGTTAGGCTTATGGTTAGTGTTAGGGCTAGTTGGTTTAGGGTTAGGGTTAGGGTTATTTGGTTTAGGTTTAGGTTTAGGGTCAGGGTTAGGGTTAGGGTTAGGGTTATTTGGGCTAGGGTTAGGGTTAGGGTTAGGGTTAGGGTTAGGGTTAGTTGGGTTAGGGTTATGGTTAGGGTTATTTTGGTAAAGGTTAGGCTTATGGTTAGTGTTAGGGCTAGTTGGTTTAGGGTTAGGGTTAGGGTTATTTGGTTTAGGGTTAGGTTTAGGGTCAGGGTTAGGGTTAGGGTTAGGGTTATTTGGGGTAGGGTTAGGGTTAGGGTTAGGGTTAGGGTTAGGGTTAGGGTTATGGTTATGGTTAGTTGGGTTTGGGTTATGGTTAGGGTTATTTTGGTAAAGGTTAGGCTTATGGTTAGTGTTAGGGCTAGTTGGTTTAGGGTTAGGGTTAGGGTTATTTGGTTTAGGTTTAGGTTTAGGGTCAGGGTTAGGGTTAGGGTTAGGGTTATTTGGGCTAGGGTTAGGGTTAGGGTTAGGGTTAGGGTTAGGGTTAGGGTTAGTTGGGTTTGGGTTATGGTTAGGGTTATTTTGGTAAAGGTTAGGCTTATGGTTAGTGTTAGGGCTAGTTGGTTTAGGGTTAGGGTTAGGGTTATTTGGTTTAGGGTTAGGTTTAGGGTCAGGGTTAGGGTTAGGGTTAGGGTTATTTGGGCTAGGGTTAGGGTTAGGGTTAGGGTTAGGGTTAGGGTTAGGGTTAGGGTTAGGGTTATGGTTAGTTGGGTTTGGGTAATGGTTAGGGTTATTTTGGTAAAGGTTAGGCTTATGGTTAGTGTTAGGGCTAGTTGGTTTAGGGTTAGGGTTAGGGTTATTTGGTTTAGGTTTAGGTTTAGGGTCAGGGTTAGGGTTAGGGTTAGGGTTATTTGGGCTAGGGTTAGGGTTAGGGTTAGGGTTAGGGTTAGGGTTAGTTGGGTTTGGGTTATGGTTAGGGTTATTTTGGTAAAGGTTAGGCTTAGGGTTAGTGTTAGGGCTAGTTGGTTTAGGGTTAGGGTTAGGGTTATTTGGTTTAGGTTTAGGTTTAGGGTCAGGGTTAGGGTTAGGGTTAGGGTTATTTGGGCTAGGGTTAGGGTTAGTGTTAGGGTTAGGGTTAGGGTTAGGGTTAGGGTTATGGTTAGTTGGGTTTGGGTTATGGTTAGGGTTATTTTGGTAAAGGTTAGGCTTATGGTTAGTGTTAGGGCTAGTTGGTTTAGGGTTAGGGTTAGGGTTATTTGGTTTAGGGTTAGGTTTAGGGTCAGGGTTAGGGTTAGGGTTAGGGTTATTTGGGCTAGGGTTAGGGTTAGGGTTAGGGTTAGGGTTAGGGTTAGGGTTAGGGTTAGGGTTAGGGTTATGGTTAGTTGGGTTTGGGTTATGGTTAGGGATATTTGGTTTAGGTTTAGGTTTAGGTTTAGGGTCAGGGTTAGGGTTAGGGTTAGGGTTATTTGGGCTAGGGTTAGGGTTAGGGTTAGGGTTAGGGTTAGGGTTATGTTTAGTTGGGTTTGGGTTATGGTTAGGGTTATTTTGGTAAAGGTTAGGCTTATGGTTAGTGTTAGGGCTAGTTGGTTTAGGGTTAGGGTTAGGGTTATTTGGTTTAGGGTTAGGTTTAGGGTCAGGGTTAGGGTTAGGGTTAGGGTTATTTGGGCTAGGGTTAGGGTTAGGGTTAGGGTTAGGGTTAGGGTTAGGGTTAGGGTTAGGGTTAGGGTTAGGGTTAGGGTTAGTTGGGTTTGGGTAATGGTTAGGGTTATTTTGGTAAAGGTTAGGCTTATGGTTAGTGTTAGGGCTAGTTGGTTTAGGGTTAGGGTTAGGGTTATTTGGTTTAGGGTTAGGTTTAGGGTCAGGGTTAGGGTTAGGGTTTAGGGTTATTTGGGCTAGGGTTAGGGTTAGGGTTAGGGTTAGGGTTAGGGTTATGTTTAGTTGGGTTTGGGTTATGGTTAGGGTTATTTTGGTAAAGGTTAGGCTTATGGTTAGTGTTAGGGCTAGTTGGTTTAGGGTTAGGGTTAGGGTTATTTGGTTTAGGGTTAGGTTTAGGGTCAGGGTTAGGGTTAGGGTTAGGGTTATTTGGGCTAGGGTTAGGGTTAGGGTTAGGGTTAGGGTTAGGGTTAGGGTTAGGGTTAGGGTTAGGGTTAGGGTTAGGGTTAGTTGGGTTTGGGTAATGGTTAGGGTTATTTTGGTAAAGGTTAGGCTTATGGTTAGTGTTAGGGCTAGTTGGTTTAGGGTTAGGGTTAGGGTTATTTGGTTTAGGTTTAGGTTTAGGGTCAGGGTTAGGGTTAGGGTTAGGGTTATTTGGGCTAGGGTTAGGGTTAGGGTTAGGGTTAGGGTTAGGGTTAGGGTTAGGGTTAGGGTTAGTTGGGTTAGGGTTATGGTTAGGGTTATTTTGGTAAAGGTTAGGCTTATGGTTAGTGTTAGGGCTAGTTGGTTTAGGGTTAGGGTTAGGGTTATTTGGTTTAGGGTTAGGTTTAGGGTCAGGGTTAGGGTTAGGGTTAGGGTTATTTGGGCTAGGGTTAGGGTTAGGGTTAGGGTTAGGGTTAGGGTTAGGGTTAGGGTTATGGTTAGTTGGGTTTGGGTAATGGTTAGGGTTATTTTGGTAAAGGTTAGGCTTATGGTTAGTGTTAGGGCTAGTTGGTTTAGGTTTAGGGTTAGGGTTATTTGGTTTAGGTTTAGGTTTAGGGTCAGGGTTAGGGTTAGGGTTAGGATTATTTGGGCTAGGGTTAGGGTTAGGGTTAGGGTTAGGGTTAGGGTTAGTTGGGTTAGGGTTATGGTTAGGGTTATTTTGGTAAAGGTTAGGCTTATGGTTAGTGTTAGGGCTAGTTGGTTTAGGGTTAGGGTTAGGGTTATTTGGTTTAGGGTTAGGTTTAGGGTCAGGGTTAGGGTTAGGGTTTAGGGTTATTTGGGCTAGGGTTAGGGTTAGGGTTAGGGTTAGGGTTAGGGTTAGGGTTAGGGTTAGGGTTAGGGTTAGGGTTAGGGTTAGGGTTAGGGTTAGGGTTATGATTAGTTGGGTTAGGGTTATGGTTAGGGTTATTTTGGTAAAGGTTAGGCTTATGGTTAGTGTTAGGGCTAGTTGGTTTAGGGTTAGGGTTAGGGTTATTTGGTTTAGGTTTAGGTTTAGGGTCAGGGTTAGGGTTAGGGTTAGGGTTATTTGGGCTAGGGTTAGGGTTAGGGTTAGGGTTAGGGTTATGGTTATGGTTAGTTGGGTTTGGGTTATGGTTAGGGTTATTTTGGTAAAGGTTAGGCTTATGGTTAGTGTTAGGGCTAGTTGGTTTAGGGTTAGGGTTAGGGTTATTTGGTTTAGGGTTAGGTTTAGGGTCAGGGTTAGGGTTAGGGTTAGGGTTATTTGGGCTAGGGTTCTGGTTAGGGTTAGGGTTAGGGTTAGGGTTAGGGTTAGTTGGGTTTGGGTTATGGTTAGGGTTATTTTGGTAAAGGTTAGGCTTATGGTTAGTGTTAGGGCTAGTTGGTTTAGGGTTAGGGTTAGGGTTATTTGGTTTAGGGTTAGGTTTAGGGTCAGGGTTAGGGTTAGGGTTAGGGTTATTTGGGCTAGGGTTAGGGTTAGGGTTAGGGTTAGGGTTAGGGTTAGTTGGGTTAGGGTTATGGTTAGGGTTATTTTGGTAAAGGTTAGGCTTATGGTTAGTGTTAGGGCTAGTTGGTTTAGGGTTAGGTTTACGGTCAGGGTTAGGGTTAGGGTTTAGGGTTATTTGGGCTAGGGTTAGGGTTAGGGTTAGGGTTAGGGTTAGGGTTAGGGTTAGGGTTAGGGTTAGGGTTAGGGTTAGGGTTATGGTTAGTTGGGTTTGGGTTATGGTTAGGGTTATTTTGGTAAAGGTTAGGCTTATGGTTAGGGTTAGGGTTAGGGTTAGGGTTAGGGTTAGGGTTAGGGTTAGGGTTAGGGTTAGGGTTAGTTGGGTTAGGGTTATGGTTAGGGTTATTTTGGTAAAGGTTAGGCTTATGGTTAGTGTTAGGGCTAGTTGGTTTAGGGTTAGGGTTAGGGTTATTTGGTTTAGGTTTAGGTTTAGTGTCAGGGTTAGGGTTAGGGTTAGGGTTATTTGGGCTAGGGTTAGGGTTAGGGTTAGGGTTAGGGTTATGGTTAGTTGGGTTTGGGTAATGGTTAGGGTTATTTTGGTAAAGGTTAGGCTTATGGTTAGTGTTAGGGCTAGTTGGTTTAGGGTTAGGGTTAGGGTTATTTGGTTTAGGGTTAGGTTTAGGGTCAGGGTTAGGGTTAGGGTTAGGGTTATTTGGGCTAGGGTTAGGGTTAGGGTTAGGGTTAGGGTTAGGGTTAGGGTTATGGTTATGGTTAGTTGGGTTTGGGTTATTGTTAGGGTTATTTTGGTAAAGGTTAGGCTTATGGTTAGTGTTAGGGCTAGTTGGTTTAGGGTTAGGGTTAGGGTTATTTGGTTTAGGGTTAGGTTTAGGGTCAGGGTTAGGGTTAGGGTTAGGGTTATTTGGGCTAGGGTTAGGGTTAGGGTTAGGGTTAGGGTTATGGTTAGTTGGGTTTGGGTAATGGTTAGGGTTATTTTGGTAAAGGTTAGGCTTATGGTTAGTGTTAGGGCTAGTTGGTTTAGGGTTAGGGTTAGGGTTATTTGGTTTAGGTTTAGGTTTAGGGTCAGGGTTAGGGTTAGGGTTAGGGTTATTTGGGCTAGGGTTAGGGTTAGGGTTAGGGTTAGGGTTAGTTGGGTTAGGGTTATGGTTAGGGTTATTTTGGTAAAGGTTAGGCTTATGGTTAGTGTTAGGGCTAGTTGGTTTAGGGATAGGGTTAGGGTTATTTGGTTTAGGTTTAGGTTTAGGGTCAGGGTTAGGGTTAGGGTTAGGGTTATTTGGGCTAGGGTTAGGGTTAGGGTTAGGGTTAGGGTTAGGGTTAGGGTTAGTTGGGTTTGGGTTATGGTTAGGGTTATTTTGGTAAAGGTTAGGCTTATGGTTAGTGTTAGGGCTAGTTGGTTTAGGGTTAGGGTTAGGGTTATTTGGTTTAGGTTTAGGTTTAGGGTCAAGGTTAGGGTTACGGTTAGGGTTATTTGGGCTAGGGTTAGGGTTAGGGTTAGGGTTAGGGTTAGGGTTAGGGTTAGGGTTAGGGTTAGGGTTAGGGTTATGGTTAGTTGGGTTTGGGTTATGGTTAGGGTTATTTTGGTAAAGGTTAGGCTTATGGTTAGTGTTAGGGCTAGTTGGTTTAGGGTTAGGGTTAGGGTTATTTGGTTTAGGGTTAGGTTTAGGGTCAGGGTTAGGGTTAGGGTTAGGGTTATTTGGGCTAGGGTTAGGGTTAGGGTTAGGGTTTGGGTTAGGGTTAGGGTTATGGTTAGTTGGGTTTGGGTTATGGTTAGGGTTATTTTGGTAAAGGTTAGGCTTATGGTTAGTGTTAGGGCTAGTTGGTTTAGGGTTAGGGTTAGGGTTATTTGGTTTAGGGTTAGGTTTAGGGTCAGGGTTAGGGTTAGGGTTAGGGTTATTTGGGCTAGGGTTAGGGTTAGGGTTAGGGTTAGGGTTAGGGTTAGGGTTAGGGTTATGGTTAGTTGGGTTTGGGTAATGGTTAGGGTTATTTTGGTAAAGGTTAGGCTTATGGTTAGTGTTAGGGCTAGTTGGTTTAGGGTTAGGGTTAGGGTTATTTGGTTTAGGTTTATGTTTAGGGTCAGGGTTAGGGTTAGGGTTAGGGTTATTTGGGCTAGGGTTAGGGTTAGGGTTAGGGTTAGGGTTAGGGTTAGGGTTAGGGTTAGGGTTAGTTGGGTTAGGGTTATGGTTAGGGTTATTTTGGTAAAGGTTAGGCTTATGGTTAGTGTTAGGGCTAGTTGGTTTAGGGTTAGGGTTAGGGTTATTTGGTTTAGGGTTAGGTTTAGGGTCAGGGTTAGGGTTAGGGTTATGGTTATTTGGGCTAGGGTTAGGGTTAGGGTTAGGGTTAGGGTTACGGTTAGGGTTACGGTTAGTTGGGTTTGGGTTATGGTTAGGGTTATTTTGGTAAAGGTTAGGCTTATGGTTAGTGTTAGGGCTAGTTGGTTTAGGGTTAGGGTTAGGGTTATTTGGTTTAGGGTTAGGTTTCGGGTCAGGGTTGGGGTTAGGGTTAGGGTTAGGGTTAGGGTTAGGGTTAGGGTTAGGGTTAGGGTTAGGGGTTAGGGTTAGGGTTAGGGTTAGGGTTAGGGTTAGGGTTAGGGTTAGGGTTAGGGTTAGGGTTAGGGTTAGGGTTAGGGTTAGTTGGGTTAGGGTTATGGTTAGGGTTATTTTGGTAAAGGTTAGGCTTATGGTTAGTGTTAGGGCTAGTTGGTTTAGGGTTAGGGTTAGGGTTATTTGGTTTAGGGTTAGGTTTAGGGTCAGGGTTAGGGTTAGGGTTAGGGTTATTTGGGGTAGGGTTAGGTTTAGGGTTAGGGTTAGGGTTAGGGTTAGGGTTATGGTTATGGTTAGTTGGGTTTGGGTTATGGTTAGGGTTATTTTGGTAAAGGTTAGGCTTATGGTTAGTGTTAGGGCTAGTTGGTTTAGGGTTAGGGTTAGGGTTATTTGGTTTAGGGTTAGGTTTAGGGTCAGGGTTAGGGTTAGGGTTAGGGTTATTTGGGCTAGGGTTAGGGTTAGGGTTAGGGTTAGGGTTAGGGTTAGGGTTAGGGTTAGGGTTAGGGTTATGGTTAGGGTTAGGGTTAGGGTTAGGGTTAGGGTTATGGTTAGTTGGGTTTGGGTTATGGTTAGCGTTATTTGGTTTAGGTTTAGGTTTAGGTTTAGGGTCAGGGTTAGGGTTAGGGTTAGGGTTATTTGGGCTAGGGTTAGGGTTAGGGTTAGGGTTAGGGTTAGGGTTATGTTTAGTTGGGTTTGGGTTATGGTTAGGGTTATTTTGGTAAAGGTTAGGCTTATGGTTAGTGTTAGGGCTAGTTGGTTTAGGGTTAGGGTTAGGGTTATTTGGTTTAGGGTTAGGTTTAGGGTCAGGGTTAGGGTTAGGGTTAGGGTTATTTGGGCTAGGGTTAGGGTTAGGGTTAGGGTTAGGGTTAGGGTTAGGGTTAGGGTTAGGGTTAGGGTTAGGGTTAGGGTTAGTTGGGTTTGGGTAATGGTTAGGGTTATTTTGGTAAAGGTTAGGCTTATGGTTAGTGTTAGGGCTAGTTGGTTTAGGGTTAGGGTTAGGGTTATTTGGTTTAGGTTTAGGTTTAGGGTCAGGGTTAGGGTTAGGGTTAGGGTTATTTGGGCTAGGGTTAGGGTTAGGGTTAGGGTTAGGGTTAGGGTTAGGGTTAGGGTTAGGGTTAGTTGGGTTAGGGTTATGGTTAGGGTTATTTTGGTAAAGGTTAGGCTTATGGTTAGTGTTAGGGCTAGTTGGTTTAGGGTTAGGGTTAGGGTTATTTAGTTTAGGGTTAGGTTTAGGGTCAGGGTTAGGGTTAGGGTTAGGGTTATTTGGGCTAGGGTTAGGGTTAGGGTTAGGGTTAGGGTTAGGGTTAGGGTTAGGGTTATGGTTAGTTGGGTTTGGGTAATGGTTAGGGTTATTTTGGTAAAGGTTAGGCTTATGGTTAGTGTTAGGGCTAGTTGGTTTAGGGTTAGGGTTAGGGTTATTTGGTTTAGGTTTAGGTTTAGGGTCAGGGTTAGGGTTAGGGTTAGGGTTATTTGGGCTAGGGTTAGGGTTAGGGTTAGGGTTAGGGTTAGTTGGGTTAGGGTTATTGTTAGGGTTATTTTGGTAAAGGTTAGGCTTATGGTTAGTGTTAGGGCTAGTTGGTTTAGGGTTAGGGTTAGGGTTATTTGGTTTAGGGTTAGGTTTAGGGTCAGGGTTAGGGTTAGGGTTTAGGGTTATTTGGGCTAGGGTTAGGGTTAGGGTTAGGGTTAGGGTTAGGGTTATGTTTAGTTGGGTTTGGGTTATGGTTAGGGTTATTTTGGTAAAGGTTAGGCTTATGGTTAGTGTTAGGGCTAGTTGGTTTAGGGTTAGGGTTAGGGTTATTTGGTTTAGGGTTAGGTTTAGGGTCAGGGTTAGGGTTAGGGTTAGGGTTATTTGGGCTAGGGTTAGGGTTAGGGTTAGGGTTAGGGTTAGGGTTAGGGTTAGGGTTAGGGTTAGGGTTAGGGTTAGTTGGGTTTGGGTAATGGTTAGGGTTATTTTGGTAAAGGTTAGGCTTATGGTTAGTGTTAGGGCTAGTTGGTTTAGGGTTAGGGTTAGGGTTATTTGGTTTAGGTTTAGGTTTAGGGTCAGGGTTAGGGTTAGGGTTAGGGTTATTTGGGCTAGGGTTAGGGTTAGGGTTAGGGTTAGGGTTAGGGTTAGGGTTAGGGTTAGGGTTAGTTGGGTTAGGGTTATGGTTAGGGTTATTTTGGTAAAGGTTAGGCTTATGGTTAGTGTTAGGGCTAGTTGGTTTAGGGTTAGGGTTAGGGTTATTTGGTTTAGGGTTAGGTTTAGGGTCAGGGTTAGGGTTAGGGTTAGGGTTATTTGGGCTAGGGTTAGGGTTAGGGTTAGGGTTAGGGTTAGGGTTAGGGTTAGGGTTAGGGTTATGGTTAGTTGGGTTTGGGTAATGGTTAGGGTTATTTTGGTAAAGGTTAGGCTTATGGTTAGTGTTAGGGCTAGTTGGTTTAGGTTTAGGGTTAGGGTTATTTGGTTTAGGTTTAGGTTTAGGGTCAGGGTTAGGGTTAGGGTTAGGGTTATTTGGGCTAGGGTTAGGGTTAGGGTTAGGGTTAGGGTTAGGGTTAGTTGGGTTAGGGTTATGGTTAGGGTTATTTTGGTAAAGGTTAGGCTTATGGTTAGTGTTAGGGCTAGTTGGTTTAGGGTTAGGGTTAGGGTTATTTGGTTTAGGGTTAGGTTTAGGGTCAGGGTTAGGGTTAGGGTTTAGGGTTATTTGGGCTAGGGTTAGGGTTAGGGTTAGGGTTAGGGTTAGGGTTAGGGTTAGGGTTAGGGTTAGGGTTAGGGTTAGGGTTAGGGTTAGGGTTAGGGTTAGGGTTATGATTAGTTGGGTTAGGGTTATGGTTAGGGTTATTTTGGTAAAGGTTAGGCTTATGGTTAGTGTTAGGGCTAGTTGGTTTAGGGTTAGGGTTAGGGTTATTTGGTTTAGGTTTAGGTTTAGGGTCAGGGTTAGGGTTAGGGTTAGGGTTATTTGGGCTAGGGTTAGGGTTAGGGTTAGGGTTAGGGTTATGGTTATGGTTAGTTGGGTTTGGGTTATGGTTAGGGTTATTTTGGTAAAGGTTAGGCTTATGGTTAGTGTTAGGGCTAGTTGGTTTAGGGTTAGGGTTAGGGTTATTTGGTTTAGGGTTAGGTTTAGGGTCAGGGTTAGGGTTAGGGTTAGGGTTATTTGGGCTAGGGTTCTGGTTAGGGTTAGGGTTAGGGTTAGGGTTAGGGTTAGTTGGGTTTGGGTTATGGTTAGGGTTATTTTGGTAAAGGTTAGGCTTATGGTTAGTGTTAGGGCTAGTTGGTTTAGGGTTAGGGTTAGGGTTATTTGGTTTAGGGTTAGGTTTAGGGTCAGGGTTAGGGTTAGGGTTAGGGTTATTTGGGCTAGGGTTAGGGTTAGGGTTAGGGTTAGGGTTAGGGTTAGTTGGGTTAGGGTTATGGTTAGGGTTATTTTGGTAAAGGTTAGGCTTATGGTTAGTGTTAGGGCTAGTTGGTTTAGGGTTAGGTTTACGGTCAGGGTTAGGGTTAGGGTTTAGGGTTATTTGGGCTAGGGTTAGGGTTAGGGTTAGGGTTAGGGTTAGGGTTAGGGTTAGGGTTAGGGTTAGGGTTATGGTTAGTTGGGTTTGGGTTATGGTTAGGGTTATTTTGGTAAAGGTTAGGCTTATGGTTAGTGTTAGGGCTAGTTGGTTTAGGGTTAGGGTTAGGGTTATTTGGTTTAGGTTTAGGTTTAGGGTCAGGGTTAGGGTTAGGGTTAGGGTTATTTGGGCTAGGGTTAGGGTTAGGGTTAGGGTTAGGGTTAGGGTTAGGGTTAGGGTTAGGGTTAGGGTTAGGGTTAGGGTTAGTTGGGTTAGGGTTATGGTTAGGGTTATTTTGGTAAAGGTTAGGCTTATGGTTAGTGTTAGGGCTAGTTGGTTTAGGGTTAGGGTTAGGGTTATTTGGTTTAGGTTTAGGTTTAGTGTCAGGGTTAGGGTTAGGGTTAGGGTTATTTGGGCTAGGGTTAGGGTTAGGGTTAGGGTTAGGGTTATGGTTAGTTGGGTTTGGGTAATGGTTAGGGTTATTTTGGTAAAGGTTAGGCTTATGGTTAGTGTTAGGGCTAGTTGGTTTAGGGTTAGGGTTAGGGTTATTTGGTTTAGGGTTAGGTTTAGGGTCAGGGTTAGGGTTAGGGTTAGGGTTATTTGGGCTAGGGTTAGGGTTAGGGTTAGGGTTAGGGTTAGGGTTAGGGTTATGGTTAGTTGGGTTTGGGTTATTGTTAGGGTTATTTTGGTAAAGGTTAGGCTTATGGTTAGTGTTAGGGCTAGTTGGTTTAGGGTTAGGGTTAGGGTTATTTGGTTTAGGGTTAGGTTTAGGGTCAGGGTTAGGGTTAGGGTTATTTGGGCTAGGGTTAGGGTTAGGGTTAGGGTTAGGGTTAGGGTTATGGTTAGTTGGGTTTGGGTAATGGTTAGGGTTATTTTGGTAAAGGTTAGGCTTATGGTTAGTGTTAGGGCTAGTTGGTTTAGGGTTAGGGTTAGGGTTATTTGGTTTAGGTTTAGGTTTAGGGTCAGGGTTAGGGTTAGGGTTAGGGTTATTTGGGCTAGGGTTAGGGTTAGGGTTAGGGTTAGGGTTAGTTGGGTTAGGGTTATGGTTAGGGTTATTTTGGTAAAGGTTAGGCTTATGGTTAGTGTTAGGGCTAGTTGGTTTAGGGATAGGGTTAGGGTTATTTGGTTTAGGTTTAGGTTTAGGGTCAGGGTTAGGGTTAGGGTTAGGGTTATTTGGGCTAGGGTTAGGGTTAGGGTTAGGGTTAGGGTTAGGGTTAGGGTTAGTTGGGTTTGGGTTATGGTTAGGGTTATTTTGGTAAAGGTTAGGCTTATGGTTAGTGTTAGGGCTAGTTGGTTTAGGGTTAGGGTTAGGGTTATTTGGTTTAGGTTTAGGTTTAGGGTCAGGGTTAGGGTTAGGGTTAGGGTTATTTGGGCTAGGGTTAGGGTTAGGGTTAGGGTTAGGGTTAGGGTTAGGGTTATGGTTAGTTGGGTTTGGGTTATGGTTAGGGTTATTTTGGTAAAGGTTAGGCTTATGGTTAGTGTTAGGGCTAGTTGGTTTAGGGTTAGGGTTAGGGTTATTTGGTTTAGGGTTAGGTTTAGGGTCAGGGTTAGGGTTAGGGTTAGGGTTATTTGGGCTAGGGTTAGGGTTAGGGTTAGGGTTAGGGTTAGGGTTAGGGTTAGGGTTATGGTTAGTTGGGTTTGGGTAATGGTTAGGGTTATTTTGGTAAAGGTTAGGCTTATGGTTAGTGTTAGGGCTAGTTGGTTTAGGGTTAGGGTTAGGGTTATTTGGTTTAGGTTTATGTTTAGGGTCAGGGTTAGGGTTAGGGTTAGGGTTATTTGGGCTAGGGTTAGGGTTAGGGTTAGGGTTAGGGTTAGGGTTAGGGTTAGGGTTAGGGTTAGGGTTAGTTGGGTTAGGGTTATGGTTAGGGTTATTTTGGTAAAGGTTAGGCTTATGGTTAGTGTTAGGGCTAGTTGGTTTAGGGTTAGGGTTAGGGTTATTTGGTTTAGGGTTAGGTTTAGGGTCAGGGTTAGGGTTAGGGTTAGGGTTATTTGGGGTAGGGTTAGGTTTAGGGTTAGGGTTAGGGTTAGGGTTAGGGTTATGGTTATGGTTAGTTGGGTTTGGGTTATGGTTAGGGTTATTTTGGTAAAGGTTAGGCTTATGGTTAGTGTTAGGGCTAGTTGGTTTAGGGTTAGGGTTAGGGTTATTTGGTTTAGGGTTAGGTTTAGGGTCAGGGTTAGGGTTAGGGTTAGGGTTATTTGGGCTAGGGTTAGGGTTAGGGTTAGGGTTAGGGTTAGGGTTAGGGTTAGGGTTAGGGTTAGGGTTATGGTTAGGGTTAGGGTTAGGGTTAGGGTTAGGGTTATGGTTAGTTGGGTTTGGGTTATGGTTAGGGTTATTTGGTTTAGGTTTAGGTTTAGGTTTAGGGTCAGGGTTAGGGTTAGGGTTAGGGTTATTTGGGCTAGGGTTAGGGTTAGGGTTAGGGTTAGGGTTAGGGTTATGTTTAGTTGGGTTTGGGTTATGGTTAGGGTTATTTTGGTAAAGGTTAGGCTTATGGTTAGTGTTAGGGCTAGTTGGTTTAGGGTTAGGGTTAGGGTTATTTGGTTTAGGGTTAGGTTTAGGGTCAGGGTTAGGGTTAGGGTTAGGGTTATTTGGGCTAGGGTTAGGGTTAGGGTTAGGGTTAGGGTTAGGGTTAGGGTTAGGGTTAGGGTTAGGGTTAGGGTTAGGGTTAGGGTTAGTTGGGTTTGGGTAATGGTTAGGGTTATTTTGGTAAAGGTTAGGCTTATGGTTAGTGTTAGGGCTAGTTGGTTTAGGGTTAGGGTTAGGGTTATTTGGTTTAGGTTTAGGTTTAGGGTCAGGGTTAGGGTTAGGGTTAGGGTTATTTGGGCTAGGGTTAGGGTTAGGGTTAGGGTTAGGGTTAGGGTTAGGGTTAGGGTTAGGGTTAGTTGGGTTAGGGTTATGGTTAGGGTTATTTTGGTAAAGGTTAGGCTTATGGTTAGTGTTAGGGCTAGTTGGTTTAGGGTTAGGGTTAGGGTTATTTAGTTTAGGGTTAGGTTTAGGGTCAGGGTTAGGGTTAGGGTTAGGGTTATTTGGGCTAGGGTTAGGGTTAGGGTTAGGGTTAGGGTTAGGGTTAGGGTTAGGGTTATGGTTAGTTGGGTTTGGGTAATGGTTAGGGTTATTTTGGTAAAGGTTAGGCTTATGGTTAGTGTTAGGGCTAGTTGGTTTAGGGTTAGGGTTAGGGTTATTTGGTTTAGGTTTAGGTTTAGGGTCAGGGTTAGGGTTAGGGTTAGGGTTATTTGGGCTAGGGTTAGGGTTAGGGTTAGGGTTAGGGTTAGTTGGGTTAGGGTTATTGTTAGGGTTATTTTGGTAAAGGTTAGGCTTATGGTTAGTGTTAGGGCTAGTTGGTTTAGGGTTAGGGTTAGGGTTATTTGGTTTAGGGTTAGGTTTAGGGTCAGGGTTAGGGTTAGGGTTTAGGGTTATTTGGGCTAGGGTTAGGGTTAGGGTTAGGGTTAGGGTTAGGGTTATGTTTAGTTGGGTTTGGGTTATGGTTAGGGTTATTTTGGTAAAGGTTAGGCTTATGGTTAGTGTTAGGGCTAGTTGGTTTAGGGTTAGGGTTAGGGTTATTTGGTTTAGGGTTAGGTTTAGGGTCAGGGTTAGGGTTAGGGTTAGGGTTATTTGGGCTAGGGTTAGGGTTAGGGTTAGGGTTAGGGTTAGGGTTAGGGTTAGGGTTAGGGTTAGGGTTAGGGTTAGTTGGGTTTGGGTAATGGTTAGGGTTATTTTGGTAAAGGTTAGGCTTATGGTTAGTGTTAGGGCTAGTTGGTTTAGGGTTAGGGTTAGGGTTATTTGGTTTAGGTTTAGGTTTAGGGTCAGGGTTAGGGTTAGGGTTAGGGTTATTTGGGCTAGGGTTAGGGTTAGGGTTAGGGTTAGGGTTAGGGTTAGGGTTAGGGTTAGGGTTAGTTGGGTTAGGGTTATGGTTAGGGTTATTTTGGTAAAGGTTAGGCTTATGGTTAGTGTTAGGGCTAGTTGGTTTAGGGTTAGGGTTAGGGTTATTTGGTTTAGGGTTAGGTTTAGGGTCAGGGTTAGGGTTAGGGTTAGGGTTATTTGGGCTAGGGTTAGGGTTAGGGTTAGGGTTAGGGTTAGGGTTAGGGTTAGGGTTATGGTTAGTTGGGTTTGGGTAATGGTTAGGGTTATTTTGGTAAAGGTTAGGCTTATGGTTAGTGTTAGGGCTAGTTGGTTTAGGTTTAGGGTTAGGGTTATTTGGTTTAGGTTTAGGTTTAGGGTCAGGGTTAGGGTTAGGGTTAGGGTTATTTGGGCTAGGGTTAGGGTTAGGGTTAGGGTTAGGGTTAGGGTTAGTTGGGTTAGGGTTATGGTTAGGGTTATTTTGGTAAAGGTTAGGCTTATGGTTAGTGTTAGGGCTAGTTGGTTTAGGGTTAGGGTTAGGGTTATTTGGTTTAGGGTTAGGTTTAGGGTCAGGGTTAGGGTTAGGGTTTAGGGTTATTTGGGCTAGGGTTAGGGTTAGGGTTAGGGTTAGGGTTAGGGTTAGGGTTAGGGTTAGGGTTAGGGTTAGGGTTAGGGTTAGGGTTAGGGTTAGGGTTAGGGTTAGGGTTAGGGTTATGATTAGTTGGGTTAGGGTTATGGTTAGGGTTATTTTGGTAAAGGTTAGGCTTATGGTTAGTGTTAGGGCTAGTTGGTTTAGGGTTAGGGTTAGGGTTATTTGGTTTAGGTTTAGGTTTAGGGTCAGGGTTAGGGTTAGGGTTAGGGTTATTTGGGCTAGGGTTAGGGTTAGGGTTAGGGTTAGGGTTATGGTTATGGTTAGTTGGGTTTGGGTTATGGTTAGGGTTATTTTGGTAAAGGTTAGGCTTATGGTTAGTGTTAGGGCTAGTTGGTTTAGGGTTAGGGTTAGGGTTATTTGGTTTAGGGT
>NW_028276374.1:100000-110000 GCF_052056855.1 Sturnus vulgaris
TTAGGTTTAGGGTCAGGGTTAGGGTTAGGGTTAGGGTTATTTGGGGTAGGGTTAGGTTTAGGGTTAGGGTTAGGGTTAGGGTTAGGGTTATGGTTATGGTTAGTTGGGTTTGGGTTATGGTTAGGGTTATTTTGGTAAAGGTTAGGCTTATGGTTAGTGTTAGGGCTAGTTGGTTTAGGGTTAGGGTTAGGGTTATTTGGTTTAGGGTTAGGTTTAGGGTCAGGGTTAGGGTTAGGGTTAGGGTTATTTGGGCTAGGGTTAGGGTTAGGGTTAGGGTTAGGGTTAGGGTTAGGGTTAGGGTTAGGGTTAGGGTTATGGTTAGGGTTAGGGTTAGGGTTAGGGTTAGGGTTATGGTTAGTTGGGTTTGGGTTATGGTTAGGGTTATTTGGTTTAGGTTTAGGTTTAGGTTTAGGGTCAGGGTTAGGGTTAGGGTTAGGGTTATTTGGGCTAGGGTTAGGGTTAGGGTTAGGGTTAGGGTTAGGGTTATGTTTAGTTGGGTTTGGGTTATGGTTAGGGTTATTTTGGTAAAGGTTAGGCTTATGGTTAGTGTTAGGGCTAGTTGGTTTAGGGTTAGGGTTAGGGTTATTTGGTTTAGGGTTAGGTTTAGGGTCAGGGTTAGGGTTAGGGTTAGGGTTATTTGGGCTAGGGTTAGGGTTAGGGTTAGGGTTAGGGTTAGGGTTAGGGTTAGGGTTAGGGTTAGGGTTAGGGTTAGGGTTAGTTGGGTTTGGGTAATGGTTAGGGTTATTTTGGTAAAGGTTAGGCTTATGGTTAGTGTTAGGGCTAGTTGGTTTAGGGTTAGGGTTAGGGTTATTTGGTTTAGGTTTAGGTTTAGGGTCAGGGTTAGGGTTAGGGTTAGGGTTATTTGGGCTAGGGTTAGGGTTAGGGTTAGGGTTAGGGTTAGGGTTAGGGTTAGGGTTAGGGTTAGGGTTAGGGTTAGGGTTAGGGTTAGTTGGGTTTGGGTAATGGTTAGGGTTATTTTGGTAAAGGTTAGGCTTATGGTTAGTGTTAGGGCTAGTTGGTTTAGGGTTAGGGTTAGGGTTATTTGGTTTAGGTTTAGGTTTAGGGTCAGGGTTAGGGTTAGGGTTAGGGTTATTTGGGCTAGGGTTAGGGTTAGGGTTAGGGTTAGGGTTAGGGTTAGGGTTAGGGTTATGGTTAGTTGGGTTTGGGTAATGGTTAGGGTTATTTTGGTAAAGGTTAGGCTTATGGTTAGTGTTAGGGCTAGTTGGTTTAGGGTTAGGGTTAGGGTTATTTGGTTTAGGTTTAGGTTTAGGGTCAGGGTTAGGGTTAGGGTTAGGGTTATTTGGGCTAGGGTTAGGGTTAGGGTTAGGGTTAGGGTTAGGGTTAGGGTTAGGGTTAGGGTTATGTTTAGTTGGGTTTGGGTTATGGTTAGGGTTATTTTGGTAAAGGTTAGGCTTATGGTTAGTGTTAGGGCTAGTTGGTTTAGGGTTAGGGTTAGGGTTATTTGGTTTAGGGTTAGGTTTAGGGTCAGGGTTAGGGTTAGGGTTAGGGTTATTTGGGCTAGGGTTAGGGTTAGGGTTAGGGTTAGGGTTAGGGTTAGGGTTAGGGTTAGGGTTAGGGTTAGGGTTAGGGTTAGGGTTAGGGTTAGTTGGGTTTGGGTAATGGTTAGGGTTATTTTGGTAAAGGTTAGGCTTATGGTTAGTGTTAGGGCTAGTTGGTTTAGGGTTAGGGTTAGGGTTATTTGGTTTAGGTTTAGGTTTAGGGTCAGGGTTAGGGTTAGGGTTAGGGTTATTTGGGCTAGGGTTAGGGTTAGGGTTAGGGTTAGGGTTAGGGTTAGGGTTAGGGTTAGGGTTAGTTGGGTTTAGGGTTATGGTTAGGGTTATTTTGGTAAAGGTTAGGCTTATGGTTAGTGTTAGGGCTAGTTGGTTTAGGGTTAGGGTTAGGGTTATTTGGTTTAGGGTTAGGTTTAGGGTCAGGGTTAGGGTTAGGGTTAGGGTTATTTGGGCTAGGGTTAGGGTTAGGGTTAGGGTTAGGGTTAGGGTTAGGGTTAGGGTTAGGGTTATGGTTAGTTGGGTTTGGGTAATGGTTAGGGTTATTTTGGTAAAGGTTAGGCTTATGGTTAGTGTTAGGGCTAGTTGGTTTAGGGTTAGGGTTAGGGTTATTTGGTTTAGGTTTAGGTTTAGGGTCAGGGTTAGGGTTAGGGTTAGGGTTATTTGGGCTAGGGTTAGGGTTAGGGTTAGGGTTAGGGTTAGGGTTAGTTGGGTTAGGGTTATGGTTAGGGTTATTTTGGTAAAGGTTAGGCTTATGGTTAGTGTTAGGGCTAGTTGGTTTAGGGTTAGGGTTAGGGTTATTTGGTTTAGGGTTAGGTTTAGGGTCAGGGTTAGGGTTAGGGTTTAGGGTTATTTGGGCTAGGGTTAGGGTTAGGGTTAGGGTTAGGGTTAGGGTTAGGGTTAGGGTTAGGGTTAGGGTTAGGGTTAGGGTTAGGGTTAGGGTTATGGTTAGTTGGGTTTGGGTAATGGTTAGGGTTATTTTGGTAAAGGTTAGGCTTATGGTTAGTGTTAGGGCTAGTTGGTTTAGGGTTAGGGTTAGGGTTATTTGGTTTAGGTTTAGGTTTAGGGTCAGGGTTAGGGTTAGGGTTAGGGTTATTTGGGCTAGGGTTAGGGTTAGGGTTAGGGTTAGGGTTAGGCTTATGGTTAGTTGGGTTAGGGTTATGGTTAGGGTTATTTTGGTAAAGGTTAGGCTTATGGTTAGTGTTAGGGCTAGTTGGTTTAGGGTTAGGGTTAGGGTTATTTGGGCTAGGGTTCTGGTTAGGGTTAGGGTTAGGGTTAGGGTTATGGTTAGTTGGGTTTGGGTTATGGTTAGGGTTATTTTGGTAAAGGTTAGGCTTATGGTTAGTGTTAGGGCTAGTTGGTTTAGGGTTAGGGTTAGGGTTATTTGGTTTAGGGTTAGGTTTAGGGTCAGGGTTAGGGTTAGGGTTAGGGTTATTTGGGCTAGGGTTAGGGTTAGGGTTAGGGTTAGGGTTAGGGTTAGTTGGGTTAGGGTTATGGTTAGGGTTATTTTGGTAAAGGTTAGGCTTATGGTTAGTGTTAGGGCTAGTTGGTTTAGGGTTAGGTTTACGGTCAGGGTTAGGGTTTGGGTTTAGGGTTATTTGGGCTAGGGTTAGGGTTAGGGTTAGGGTTAGGGTTAGGGTTAGGGTTAGGGTTAGGGTTAGGGTTAGGGTTAGGGTTAGGGTTATGGTTAGTTGGGTTTGGGTTATGGTTAGGGTTATTTTGGTAAAGGTTAGGCTTATGGTTAGTGTTAGGGCTAGTTGGTTTAGGGTTAGGGTTAGGGTTATTTGGTTTAGGTTTAGGTTTAGGGTCAGGGTTAGGGTTAGGGTTAGGGTTATTTGGGCTAGGGTTAGGGTTAGGGTTAGGGTTAGGGTTAGGGTTAGGGTTAGGGTTAGGGTTAGGGTTACTTGGGTTAGGGTTATGGTTAGGGTTATTTTGGTAAAGGTTAGGCTTATGGTTTGTGTTAGGGCTAGTTGGTTTAGGGTTAGGGTTAGGGTTATTTGGTTTAGGTTTAGGTTTAGTGTCAGGGTTAGGGTTAGGGTTAGGGTTATTTGGGCTAGGGTTAGGGTTAGGGTTAGGGTTAGGGTTAGGGTTAGGGTTAGTTGGGTTAGGGTTATGGTTAGGGTTATTTTGGTAAAGGTTAGGCTTATGGTTAGTGTTAGGGCTAGTTGGTTTAGGGTTAGGGTTAGGGTTATTTGGTTTAGGGTTAGGTTTAGGGTCAGGGTTAGGGTTAGGGTTAGGGTTATTTGGGCTAGGGTTAGGGTTAGGGTTAGGGTTAGGGTTAGGGTTATGGTTATGGTTAGTTGGGTTTGGGTTATTGTTAGGGTTATTTTGGTAAAGGTTAGGCTTATGGTTAGTGTTAGGGCTAGTTGGTTTAGGGTTAGGGTTAGGGTTATTTGGTTTAGGGTTAGGTTTAGGGTCAGGGTTAGGGTTAGGGTTAGGGTTATTTGGGCTAGGGTTAGGGTTAGGGTTAGGGTTAGGGTTAGGGTTATGGTTAGTTGGGTTTGGGTAATGGTTAGGGTTATTTTGGTAAAGGTTAGGCTTATGGTTAGTGTTAGGGCTAGTTGGTTTAGGGTTAGGGTTAGGGTTATTTGGTTTAGGTTTAGGTTTAGGGTCAGGGTTAGGGTTAGGGTTAGGGTTATTTGGGCTAGGGTTAGGGTTAGGGTTAGGGTTAGGGTTAGGGTTAGTTGGGTTTGGGTTATGGTTAGGGTTATTTTGGTAAAGGTTAGGCTTATGGTTAGTGTTAGGGCTAGTTGGTTTAGGGTTAGGGTTAGGGTTATTTGGTTTAGGTTTAGGTTTAGGGTCAGGGTTAGGGTTAGGGTTAGGGTTATTTGGGCTAGGGTTAGGGTTAGGGTTAGGGTTAGGGTTAGGGTTAGGGTTAGGGTTAGGGTTAGGGTTAGGGTTATGGTTAGTTGGGTTTGGGTTATGGTTAGGGTTATTTTGGTAAAGGTTAGGCTTATGGTTAGTGTTAGGGCTAGTTGGTTTAGGGTTAGGGTTAGGGTTATTTGGTTTAGGGTTAGGTTTAGGGTCAGGGTTAGGGTTAGGGTTAGGGTTATTTGGGCTAGGGTTCTGGTTAGGGTTAGGGTTAGGGTTAGGGTTATGGTTAGTTGGGTTTGGGTTATGGTTAGGGTTATTTTGGTAAAGGTTAGGCTTATGGTTAGTGTTAGGGCTAGTTGGTTTAGGGTTAGGGTTAGGGTTATTTGGTTTAGGGTTAGGTTTAGGGTCAGGGTTAGGGTTAGGGTTAGGGTTATTTGGGCTAGGGTTAGGGTTAGGGTTAGGGTTAGGGTTAGGGTTAGTTGGGTTAGGGTTATGGTTAGGGTTATTTTGGTAAAGGTTAGGCTTATGGTTAGTGTTAGGGCTAGTTGGTTTAGGGTTAGGTTTACGGTCAGGGTTAGGGTTAGGGTTTAGGGTTATTTGGGCTAGGGTTAGGGTTAGGGTTAGGGTTAGGGTTAGGGTTAGGGTTAGGGTTAGGGTTAGGGTTAGGGTTAGGGTTAGTTGGGTTAGGGTTATGGTTAGGGTTATTTTGGTAAAGGTTAGGCTTATGGTTAGTGTTAGGGCTAGTTGGTTTAGGGTTAGGGTTAGGGTTATTTGGGCTAGGGTTAGGGTTAGGGTTAGGGTTAGGGTTAGGGTTAGGGTTACGGTTAGGGTTAGGGTTAGTTGGGTTAGGGTTATGGTTAGGGTTATTTTGGTAAAGGTTAGGCTTATGGTTAGTGTTAGGGCTAGTTGGTTTAGGGTTAGGGTTAGGGTTATTTGGTTTAGGGTTAGGTTTAGGGTCAGGGTTAGGGTTAGGGTTAGGGTTATTTGGGCTAGGGTTAGGGTTAGGGTTAGGGTTAGGGTTAGGGTTAGGGTTATGGTTAGTTGGGTTTGGGTTATGGTTAGGGTTATTTTGGTAAAGGTTAGGCTTATGGTTAGTGTTAGGGCTAGTTGGTTTAGGGTTAGGGTTAGGGTTATTTGGTTTAGGGTTAGGTTTAGGGTCAGGGTTAGGGTTAGGGTTAGGGTTATTTGGGCTAGGGTTAGGGTTAGGGTTAGGGTTAGGGTTAGGGTTAGGGTTAGGGTTAGTTGGGTTTGGTTTATGGTTAGGGTTAGGGTTAGGGTTAGGGTTAGGGTTAGGGTTAGGGTTAGGGTTAGGGTTAGGGTTAGGGTTAGGGTTAGGGTTAGGGTTAGGGTTAGGGTTAGGGTTAGGGTTAGGGTTAGGGTTAGGGTTAGGGTTAGGGTTAGGGTTAGGGTTAGGGTTAGTTGGGTTAGGGTTATGGTTAGGGTTATTTTGGTAAAGGTTAGGCTTATGGTTAGTGTTAGGGCTAGTTGGTTTAGGGTTAGGGTTAGGGTTATTTGGTTTAGGGTTAGGTTTAGGGTCAGGGTTAGGGTTAGGGTTTAGGGTTATTTGGGCTAGGGTTAGGGTTAGGGTTAGGGTTAGGGTTAGGGTTAGGGTTAGGGTTAGGGTTAGGGTTATGATTAGTTGGGTTAGGGTTATGGTTAGGGTTATTTTGGTAAAGGTTAGGCTTATGGTTAGTGTTAGGGCTAGTTGGTTTAGGGTTAGGGTTAGGGTTATTTGGTTTAGGTTTAGGTTTAGGGTCAGGGTTAGGGTTAGGGTTAGGGTTATTTGGGCTAGGGTTAGGGTTAGGGTTAGGGTTAGGGTTAGGGTTAGGGTTAGGGTTAGGGTTAGGGGTTAGGGTTAGGGTTAGGGTTAGGGTTAGGGTTAGGGTTAGGGTTAGGGTTAGGGTTAGGGTTAGTTGGGTTAGGGTTATGGTTAGGGTTATTTTGGTAAAGGTTAGGCTTATGGTTAGTGTTAGGGCTAGTTGGTTTAGGGTTAGGGTTAGGGTTATTTGGTTTAGGGTTAGGTTTAGGGTCAGGGTTAGGGTTAGGGTTAGGGTTATTTGGGGTAGGGTTAGGTTTAGGGTTAGGGTTAGGGTTAGGGTTAGGGTTATGGTTATGGTTAGTTGGGTTTGGGTTATGGTTAGGGTTATTTTGGTAAAGGTTAGGCTTATGGTTAGTGTTAGGGCTAGTTGGTTTAGGGTTAGGGTTAGGGTTATTTGGTTTAGGTTTAGGTTTAGGGTCAGGGTTAGGGTTAGGGTTAGGGTTATTTGGGCTAGGGTTAGGGTTAGGGTTAGGGTTAGGGTTAGGGTTAGGGTTAGTTGGGTTTGGGTTATGGTTAGGGTTATTTTGGTAAAGGTTAGGCTTATGGTTAGTGTTAGGGCTAGTTGGTTTAGGGTTAGGGTTAGGGTTATTTGGTTTAGGTTTAGGTTTAGGGTCAGGGTTAGGGTTAGGGTTAGGGTTAGGGTTAGGGTTAGGGTTAGGGTTAGGGTTAGGGTTAGGGTTAGGGTTAGGGTTAGGGTTAGGGTTATGGTTAGTTGGGTTTGGGTTATGGTTAGGGTTATTTTGGTAAAGGTTAGGCTTATGGTTAGTGTTAGGGCTAGTTGGTTTAGGGTTAGGGTTAGGGTTATTTGGTTTAGGGTTAGGTTTAGGGTCAGGGTTAGGGTTAGGGTTAGGGTTATTTGGGCTAGGGTTAGGGTTAGGGTTAGGGTTAGGGTTAGGGTTAGGGTTAGGGTTATGGTTAGTTGGGTTTGGGTTATGGTTAGGGTTATTTTGGTAAAGGTTAGGCTTATGGTTAGTGTTAGGGCTAGTTGGTTTAGGGTTAGGGTTAGGGTTATTTGGTTTAGGGTTAGGTTTAGGGTCAGGGTTAGGGTTAGGGTTAGGGTTATTTGGGCTAGGGTTAGGGTTAGGGTTAGGGTTAGGGTTAGGGTTAGGGTTATGGTTAGTTGGGTTTGGGTAATGGTTAGGGTTATTTTGGTAAAGGTTAGGCTTATGGTTAGTGTTAGGGCTAGTTGGTTTAGGGTTAGGGTTAGGGTTATTTGGTTTAGGTTTAGGTTTAGGGTCAGGGTTAGGGTTAGGGTTAGGGTTATTTGGGCTAGGGTTAGGGTTAGGGTTAGGGTTAGGGTTAGGGTTAGGGTTAGGGTTATGTTTAGTTGGGTTTGGGTTATGGTTAGGGTTATTTTGGTAAAGGTTAGGCTTATGGTTAGTGTTAGGGCTAGTTGGTTTAGGGTTAGGGTTAGGGTTATTTGGTTTAGGGTTAGGTTTAGGGTCAGGGTTAGGGTTAGGGTTAGGGTTATTTGGGCTAGGGTTAGGGTTAGGGTTAGGGTTAGGGTTAGGGTTAGGGTTAGGGTTAGGGTTAGGGTTAGGGTTAGGGTTAGGGTTAGTTGGGTTTGGGTAATGGTTAGGGTTATTTTGGTAAAGGTTAGGCTTATGGTTAGTGTTAGGGCTAGTTGGTTTAGGGTTAGGGTTAGGGTTATTTGGTTTAGGTTTAGGTTTAGGGTCAGGGTTAGGGTTAGGGTTAGGGTTATTTGGGCTAGGGTTAGGGTTAGGGTTAGGGTTAGGGTTAGGGTTAGGGTTAGGGTTAGTTGGGTTTAGGGTTATGGTTAGGGTTATTTTGGTAAAGGTTAGGCTTATGGTTAGTGTTAGGGCTAGTTGGTTTAGGGTTAGGGTTAGGGTTATTTGGTTTAGGGTTAGGTTTAGGGTCAGGGTTAGGGTTAGGGTTAGGGTTATTTGGGCTAGGGTTAGGGTTAGGGTTAGGGTTAGGGTTAGGGTTAGGGTTAGGGTTATGGTTAGTTGGGTTTGGGTAATGGTTAGGGTTATTTTGGTAAAGGTTAGGCTTATGGTTAGTGTTAGGGCTAGTTGGTTTAGGGTTAGGGTTAGGGTTATTTGGTTTAGGTTTAGGTTTAGGGTCAGGGTTAGGGTTAGGGTTAGGGTTATTTGGGCTAGGGTTAGGGTTAGGGTTAGGGTTAGGGTTAGGGTTAGTTGGGTTAGGGTTATGGTTAGGGTTATTTTGGTAAAGGTTAGGCTTATGGTTAGTGTTAGGGCTAGTTGGTTTAGGGTTAGGGTTAGGGTTATTTGGTTTAGGGTTAGGTTTAGGGTCAGGGTTAGGGTTAGGGTTTAGGGTTATTTGGGCTAGGGTTAGGGTTAGGGTTAGGGTTAGGGTTAGGGTTAGGGTTATGGTTAGTTGGGTTTGGGTAATGGTTAGGGTTATTTTGGTAAAGGTTAGGCTTATGGTTAGTGTTAGGGCTAGTTGGTTTAGGGTTAGGGTTAGGGTTATTTGGTTTAGGTTTAGGTTTAGGGTCAGGGTTAGGGTTAGGGTTAGGGTTATTTGGGCTAGGGTTAGGGTTAGGGTTAGGGTTAGGGTTAGGGTTAGGGTTAGGGTTATGTTTAGTTGGGTTTGGGTTATGGTTAGGGTTATTTTGGTAAAGGTTAGGCTTATGGTTAGTGTTAGGGCTAGTTGGTTTAGGGTTAGGGTTAGGGTTATTTGGTTTAGGGTTAGGTTTAGGGTCAGGGTTAGGGTTAGGGTTAGGGTTATTTGGGCTAGGGTTAGGGTTAGGGTTAGGGTTAGGGTTAGGGTTAGGGTTAGGGTTAGGGTTAGGGTTAGGGTTAGGGTTAGGGTTAGGGTTAGTTGGGTTTGGGTAATGGTTAGGGTTATTTTGGTAAAGGTTAGGCTTATGGTTAGTGTTAGGGCTAGTTGGTTTAGGGTTAGGGTTAGGGTTATTTGGTTTAGGTTTAGGTTTAGGGTCAGGGTTAGGGTTAGGGTTAGGGTTATTTGGGCTAGGGTTAGGGTTAGGGTTAGGGTTAGGGTTAGGGTTAGGGTTAGGGTTAGTTGGGTTTAGGGTTATGGTTAGGGTTATTTTGGTAAAGGTTAGGCTTATGGTTAGTGTTAGGGCTAGTTGGTTTAGGGTTAGGGTTAGGGTTATTTGGTTTAGGGTTAGGTTTAGGGTCAGGGTTAGGGTTAGGGTTAGGGTTATTTGGGCTAGGGTTAGGGTTAGGGTTAGGGTTAGGGTTAGGGTTAGGGTTAGGGTTATGGTTAGTTGGGTTTGGGTAATGGTTAGGGTTATTTTGGTAAAGGTTAGGCTTATGGTTAGTGTTAGGGCTAGTTGGTTTAGGGTTAGGGTTAGGGTTATTTGGTTTAGGTTTAGGTTTAGGGTCAGGGTTAGGGTTAGGGTTAGGGTTATTTGGGCTAGGGTTAGGGTTAGGGTTAGGGTTAGGGTTAGGGTTAGTTGGGTTAGGGTTATGGTTAGGGTTATTTTGGTAAAGGTTAGGCTTATGGTTAGTGTTAGGGCTAGTTGGTTTAGGGTTAGGGTTAGGGTTATTTGGTTTAGGGTTAGGTTTAGGGTCAGGGTTAGGGTTAGGGTTTAGGGTTATTTGGGCTAGGGTTAGGGTTAGGGTTAGGGTTAGGGTTAGGGTTAGGGTTAGGGTTAGGGTTAGGGTTAGGGTTAGGGTTAGGGTTATGGTTAGTTGGGTTTGGGTAATGGTTAGGGTTATTTTGGTAAAGGTTAGGCTTATGGTTAGTGTTAGGGCTAGTTGGTTTAGGGTTAGGGTTAGGGTTATTTGGTTTAGGTTTAGGTTTAGGGTCAGGGTTAGGGTTAGGGTTAGGGTTATTTGGGCTAGGGTTAGGGTTAGGGTTAGGGTTAGGGTTAGGCTTATGGTTAGTTGGGTTAGGGTTATGGTTAGGGTTA